>NC_133665.1:43666752-43919604 GCF_037893015.1 Macrotis lagotis | reverse complement strand
TCTCTTTATTCTTCCTTTCTTCTTTCTTCCTTTCCCTTTCTTTCTTTCTCTTTCATTCTTCCTTCCTTCTTTCTTTTTTTGCCGTTCTTTGCTTCTTCCTTTCTTCCTTCCTTCCTTTCTTGTTTTCTTTTTTTCTTTTCCCTCTTTCTTCCTTTTTTCTTTCTCCCAACAGAGCAGGAAGATAATTTATTAATGCATGGAATAATTACTATGGGTATTTGCAGAACAAACAAATACACTGATCATATCATGGATTTCACAATTTTGAATTTTGTATTCTTTATATTGTTATACTTTGGTTTCAGATCATGGGGTTCTCTGTCCACTGATTTTTTTACTATAATTATCATTTAATTCTTTGATTGATTTTATGAACCATTATGGAGCTTGTTGAAATTTCTTCATTGTCAATGGAGGGTAGGGAAATTGTGGGTTAATTTAATGTCATACTATATTTTCCTTTAGTAGGGCACTTTAAGTCTAATTTCTTTTGTGGAGAAGAACCTGCCTGTTGAGGTGTTTTTTCCATTTTATGCTCATTTATTTCTCCTCACAAAATATGAAAATTCACTTTTAAAGACTATGTGATTTATTAATATGATCATATAATACCAAAAACTCAAGGAAAGAGTAAATAAAGTTTTAAACAGCCAGCTATAATATCTCTGCTGTTAGGTGGTAAAGTGAATAGAGAAATAACAATGTTTGCCCTTCACTTTTGAAGAAGACCACGACATTAAGGAAGTGATGCCATGACAAGCATGTGAGTTGGATTAGAGTGAGGAGGATACTGTGCTACATCACTATCCTCACTTTTTTTTGGAGTCATCTGGGTCCAGTGACCAGATATGATCAGGATGACTAGAGATTTCCATGAATGAGAGGGAATCAGGGTTAAGTAACTTACCCAAAGTTGTAGTAGTTGAGTGGCTACTCAACTACTTAGAGTCAGGTGTCTGAGGCTGGATTTGAACTCCTGTCTTCTTGATTCCAAGATCAGTGCTCTATCCATTGGGATACCTGACTGTCCCAGACCTAGGGTAAAGGAAGATCTGAATTCAAATCCTACCTCAGATACTTCCTAACTGCATAATGCTGACCAAGTGATTTTTTCTTTTTTTTTTAAAGATTTTAGTTGAGTTGTATAATTTTTCCCAATCTTACCTCTTTCCCCAAGTGATTTTTTACTCTCTAAATCTCAGTGTCCTGATCTATAAAATGAGAATGATAATAATGGTACCAATGTCACAGGTTTCTTGCAAAGATCAAATGAGTGTTAAGGTGTTAAGCACCTTAAAACCTTAAATTGATATATAATTACTAATATTATTAAATAAAATTCCTTTTTTCTTCCTTATAGTTGATTGTAGAGATGGAAAAAGGACTAATTGTATAAAATTGAGTAGGAGATTCTGAATAGACATTAGAAGAAAGTGTAGAATGAATAATAATAGTTAAACATATTTTTTTAACATTTTTAGATTTCAAAAGCACTTTACAACTATCTTATTTTATCCTCACAGCCACCCTGGGAACTTGGTGTTATTGTATTATTCCCATTTTATTGTTGCTTTTGATGAGTCTTGTCCAACTTTTTGTTATCTCATCTGAGGTTTTCTGAGGAAAGAAAGTAGAATGGTTTGTCATTTCAATCTCCAGTTTGTTAATAGATGAGGATATTGAGACAAGGAGCTTTAAGTGACTTGCCCAGGGTCACACAGCAAATAAGTGTCTGATATCTCATTTGAAGTCATGATCAGTCAACTGATCAACCCAACTCCTAGTTCTGAACTTGATCCACTGTACTACACACTGTAGATACCCCCATTTTTTATATAGATACAGAAACTGAGGCATAGAGAAGTTTTGTAACTTACACAGAGTCACCCAGCTAGTAAATGTCTAAAGCCAGATTTGATATCAGGTTTTCCTAACTCCAGGTCCTGTAGTTATCCTCTGTACCACCAAGTTTCATCTTGATCTCAATTAGGCAGCAGTTGCTAGCTTTGTTCCAATCCAAAACACATGTCTAATCTACTCTTCCTCTCTTTCTTCAACTCTCTTCTGAGTCCATGAATGACTTCACCAAGAAACCTCAGGCCTTAACTCCAATGTTGCTCTACCACCAGGGTAGCAGCTTGTGGGTCTCTAATCTCATTCCCAGCTATCTATATGGAATATTTAACATGGAGTCTCAAAATTAGAATCTCTTACCTCTTCAAGATTAAGATCTACAAAAAATTCTGAGTGGAAGTTTCTTAAAGAGAAAAGAAAAAAAATTCAGAATTTTTGGTCTTGGGTAGTAGTTTTTCCAACTCTGAATAATCTAACTCATTTATTTCCCTATTTTTTCCTAGATAAACTTGACTAAGTACAGAATTGAGAGGGGAAAGGAGATACCAAGCAAAAACATTTAATAGAAGCTCATTCACAATTAGAACAGGAAATCATCTAATCAATGTCTTTTATTTAATTCAAAACAAAAAATTTTTAACTGAAAATTTTGACTTAAAAAAAATTTGAATCATTCTGCTCATTTCTTCTTTCAACACCTAACTTTTTGAGTTTCAAGATTTACAAAGATCTGGATCCAAATTCCAGCTCTGTCACTTACATATAGCCATGGACAAGACACTGAATCTCATTTGTTTTCTGTCCTGGCCAAAACTCTGAAGTTATTTCCCTCCTAGACTGATTTTCTGGAGAAGGCAAATTAGGCTATTTTTTGTCTCCCATCTAAGCTAGACTTTAATATTGAATAAGCTTTGCTTCTGGAAATCTGAGACTTGGGAAATACCTTGACTAAAGAAGACCAAGGTCTCCCATTGCAACCCAGTTCATTGCCAGTCCTGCTGACTTAAGTCTTGTCCTGGACTCCAGTGATTAGAAGAGAATGAGGTTGATGATGTTATAAGGCACTACCTCACTTAAATCTAATTTACTTGGAAGTCTCATTGACAGAATGAATGGAGGACTGGCCTTGGAGTCAAGAGGATGGAAGTTTGAATCCAATCTCAGACACTTGATACTTACTGTGTGACCCTGGGCAAGTGTTAAGTGACTGTTAAGTGACCTTGATTGCCTGACATCCAGGTTCATCTCCAGTCATCCTGATTCATATCTGGCCACTAGACCCAGATGGCCCTGAAGAAGAAAATGAGATTGGTGATTTAGCAGAGCCCTTCCTCAAATTCAATTCACATACTTGTCATAACATCACCTCCCCGATATCATGGTCCTCTTCAAGAATGAAGGACATGCATCATCATCATCATCATCATCACCCTCCTGATGTCATTGGTCCTCTTCCAGAACTAAGATCAAACAACTGAAATATGCATAAATACCTGTGTTTCATCTGATATCTATAATTAGATACATGTATAGATACTATGTATAGACAGACAGAGAGATGAGTAGGTAGATAAACAGATATTAGATTGTTAGAGAAAGAAAGATAAAGGGGGCGAAGCCAAGATGGTTACAGGAGAGGATCCTCTCTTAGGTGCTCTCTCTCTCTCTCTCTCTCTGATATTTCCAAACCTATAAACTAAGAACTCTAACTGAATTTTTGAGAGACAGAATCCACAGAAGGATCCATTGAGGCAATTCTCCAGCCCAAGGTAACCTGGAAAATAGTGTAAAGGCTCCGCTCCATGGGGATAGAGGGGCCTCTGCTAGAGCGAAGGAACTTAAGCCTCCCAGAGGCAGCACCAAGGTGTTGGGAGCTGCAGCTCTCAGCAGCGGAGGCAGCTTCCTGACCTACACCCCAGGAAGCACAAGGCACAACTTGGGGGATCAGCAGGGGGATCTCTGCCAGATCATGAAGCCCAGCCCTCAGGGCATTCAGCAAGCACCTTGGCTTTTGGCAGCCCAGATCCAGGAATTGAAAGCAGACAAAGCCAGTAAGCAGGTGCCCCCAAGCATGAATGCTGAGCCCAGGTAGGGGAGTGGAGAGAAAATTCCAAGGTCTGCCCTCTGTCCCTGGAATAGGACTCTGGGGGGCTAACCACATTCAGATCCTGATCACAGCCTAGGCCCCCATAGAACAGCAGACCCCCCCCACCTCAGCCCCATGACAGAGGGATGCACTTGTGGTCATTCACAGACTGGGAGGGAAGACAGAGCCTCACACACAGAGATCCTTGTGGGGGGGGTGTCCCAATAATACTGAAAAGTTCAGGAAGCACCCCAAAACCAGGCACAGGCTAGAGAAATGAGTAAACAGAGAAAAAAAAAGAGGAACATCATTGAGAAATACTTTGTCTATGATCCCAAGGAGGAACAAGATACTCAATCCAAAGATAAGGAAGTCCAAGCTCCTGCATCTAAAGACTCGAAGCAAAACAGAAATTCGGCTCAGGCTATGACAGAGCTCAAAAAACACTTTGAAAATCAAGTGAGGGAGATAGAAGAAAAATTGGGAAAATAAATGAGAGAGATGCAGGAAAGACATGAAAAAGAAGTCAGCACCTTAGTCAAGTAGATCAAAAAAATGCTAAAGAAAATAACATGATAAAATTAGCATAGGTCAAATGGATAAAACACTTCAAAAAGTTATTGAGGAGAAGAATGCTTTAAAAAGCAGAATTGACCAGATGGCAAAAAGAGATAAGAAAGCTCTCTGAGGAAAACAAATCCTTCAGATGCAGAATGGAACTGAGGGAGGCTGCTGATTTTATGAGAAATCAAGACACAATATTTCAAAACCAAAAGAATGAAAAATTAGAAGAAAAATATGAAACATCTCATTGAAAAAAAAACAACTGATCTGGAAAACAGATTCAGGAAAGGTAATTTAAAAATTATTGGAATACCTGAAAGCCATGATCAGGAAAAGAGCCTTGACATCATTTTCCAAGAATTACTACAGGAAAATTTCCCTGATATCCTAGAAGCAGAGGGCAAAATATAAATTGAGAGAATCCACTGATCTCTCCCAGAAAGAGATCCAAAAAAAAACAAGCCCCAAGAATATTATAGCCAAGTCCCAGTTATTCCCAAGTCAAAGAGAAAAATATTACAAGCAGCTAGAAGGACACAATCCAAGTATCAAGGAACTGCAGTCAGGATCACACAGGATTTAGCAGCAACTACATTATGGGCTCATAGGGCTTAGAATATATTATTCTGGAAGGCAAAAGAGCTCAGAATGCAACCAAGAATCAACTACCCAGCAAAACTGAACATCCTCTTCTGGGGAAAAAATGGACTTTCAATGAACCAGGCAAATTTCAATTGCTCCCATTGAAATAAGCAGAGTTGAACAGAAAGTTTGATCTTCAAATACAGGACTCAGGTGTAGCGTAGAGAGTGGAGGAGAAGGGGGGAATATGAGGGACTTCTATTCCCGCATAGAAAAATGATACTGATAATACTCATATGAAACTTCTTATTTAATAGAGCAGGTAGAAGGAGCTTTTGTAGATGAAGCACAGGAGAAAGCTGAAATTTGAAGATATAGTGTAAAAATGGAGTCAATGGCTAAAAGATAATTATAATGGAAGAAGGAAAAAGGAGATGTGGAATAGGCTAAGATATTTCATATAATAAGAATTTTTTATTACAATGAGCTATTGCAATGATATGGAAGGGAGGAAGGCAAGGGGGAATGAGGGAATGTTCACTCTGATCAGAGGTGACTCAGAGAGGAAACAGCATATATACTCAATGGGTTATAGACATCTAAAGTAAAAAGGAGAGAAGGGGCATGGGGGAAGTGGGGAGGATGTGAGTGATGGAGGAGAGGATGGACCATGGAAAGAGAGTGGTCAGATATAACACATTTTCTCTTTTACTTCTTGCAAGGTACAGGGATTGGATGGCCTGTCTAGGACCACAGGGCTTGGTGGATGCTGGGTCTAAGGGGTGGTATGTGGGCTGGGGGCCTCTTGGCCCCAGGACCAGGGATCTGTCTGCTGCACCACTCAGCTACCCTACAGCATTTAAGAATTGCGATCAGCAATGGCAATGGTGGAAAAATATGGAAGTAGATTTTGTAATGGACTTGTCATTAAGAATGTGATCCACCCATGACAGAGCTGGAGGTGTTGGAACACAGACTGAAGAACATTTATTATTACTATCATGATTTTTGGGGAGGGGGTTGCAGGGCAAATCAGACTGGGTGGCTTGCCTAGGGCCGCACAGCTGGGTGATTTTGGGGTGTCTGAGGCTGGATTTGGACCCAGGTGCTCTTGGCTCCATGTTGGTGCTCTGTCCACTGCACCACCTGGCCACCCCTACTATTATTATTTTTTTAATTTTAATTTTAATTTTTTTCTCTTTCTTTTACTTTATAGCTCACGTAGATCTATATTTTTGTGGGGAAGGGCATATTATGTTTACTCTTAAACAGGAATATTTTAATAATGTATTAAAAACATCATTTGTACAAAAATAAGATTAAATAAATAAATTCATTTTTAAAAAAAGGAAGGAAGGAAGGATGGAAAGATGATAAGACAGACTGACAGATAATAGATAGGTAGAAGGTAGGTATATAGACAAAATAGATAGACAGACTGACAGATAAGCAGATAGCTAGACAGCTATGCAGACATACAGACAAGCAGATAGGGAGAGTTTTAAAAACACTGTCTTAATTGTCTGATTTGTTTGATCCAGTCTTAAAATTGCCAGGTTTTCTACAAATTTCTCCTGCCCTAAAGTTGTAGTAGCAAAAAACGTTTTCTTGTTCCTTTGACTTATTCTTCAATTAGTGTGCACTAATATCTTCTTTCTAATTGCTCTGTGAACCATTGTCCCTGAAGCAACAGAAAGTTTCTAAATTTGGCAATTTTCACTTTTCGACTTTAAATTGCTTTGGGGATAAGCCTTGGGTATTGACTGCTTAACAAATATTTACTGTGATTCATCTGTTAAAGACTTGTATTATATGAAATGTAAGTCTGTACATACTCTTAATTTCAGAAATTCTTTGATGATATTTTGGAAGAAGCAAGGGTATCTCTTTGAAGCAGTGAAAATGATTCCTCTAATCTCCAGGTAAACCTAGGATATAATTATCAGATAACACACTGAAATTTTTCAATGTCTTATGATAGCTACACCAGAATTTTGTTATCTAGATTATGAATAGCTGGAGTTAAAATATTCCAATCTTTAAGAACTTTTAGACATCAACACTTATCCAATTATTCATTATTTATAGTTTTTCTGAATTATAATTATTTCCTATCTTGACTGATTTGTTTAGAAGAGTTATATCAAGAATTCATTGCTGTTCCACAAAATATGTAATCTCATGTGAAGTTCAAAACTAATAATAATAATAATTATCATTTTATATATAATAATCAGGGTGATATAATTATAGGAATAAATATAAAATAATATAATATGAAAATACAATAAAAACAATATATATTCAACATCTTTAATACTATATTTAACTAGTACTTATATAGTGTTTTAACTTACAAAGCACACAAGTTAACTCACGATCTTCACAAGAATCCCTTGAGATCGTACTGTAATTATCTTGATTTTACAGGTGAGGAATCTGAGATTGAGAGGGTTTAAGTGACTTTCTCAGAATCACACAGCTAGTAAGCACCTAAAGCAAGATTTGAACTCAGAAATTCCCATCTCCAAGTTTAATGTTCTATCACATAACTAAAGAAAAATTTCAGATTTAAATGTTACAATATTGCATATTTGAAGTAGGCTATAGAAAAACAAGTATTTAGTAAATAGCCACTACTTACTATTTACTATAAATATCGTAAATTATCTACCAAAAAGCTTAGGGGAACAAGGCAGCATAGTGACTATAGTACTGGGACTGGACTCAGGAAGGTTCATCTTTCTGAGGTCAAATTTGGCTTCAGACCTGTGGGATAACCCTGGGCAAGTCACTTAATCCTATTTGTGTTTTTCCTCATTTATAAAATGAACTGGAAAAAGAAATGGCAAACCACTCCAGTATCTTTGCCAAAAAAAAAAACCAAAATGTGGTAGTGAAGAAGTGAACACACCTGAAAAATGCCTGAAGAACAGCAAATCCAGTAATACACATATGAGTTGATGTTAGTGATATTTTTTGCCATGAAATACGGCAAATCACCTTACCTTCATAATTAGAGAGAACCATGTCATAAAAAACAAAGAAAGGAGAGCATAAAGAACAGGTGAGAATGATTGACAATATAAAATCCTGCAGAAATATCAAGGAAAATCAGGATTGAGAAAGTCATTAATGACAGAAGCTCAGAGAGTCTTATCAAAGGGAAAAAATCCTGAAGAGACACATCAGAGGACAATTTATTAATAAACAAGTGACTTCTGAATTCAAGGTAAGAGATTATGGATAGGAAAAATGTAGAAATATCATCCAATTTATTGCTCAATTTTATTTATTATTTTATAGAAATTCATTATTTCAACCAATACTATTATATTCATATTATGTAGAGATTGTGCCCAGTTTGCCCACAACCCACTGTGACAGACATTGCTGAAGGATGTCCACTTGATTCTTCTTGGGGTTCTATGGATCCAAAATCTGTTAAGAGACTTAGTTCATGTTAGTTCTGAGGGAAAGCCAGGAGAGCTGAAAACAGATGGTTTCTCTCCACGATCTTGGCTGGAAATTCTTATTTCCTTTGCATGAATTTCAATTGATTTTATCATTTGACATAATTTTATTTATCTAACCAACTTTATCTTCCATTAGATTCCAACCCACCTCTTATTCCTCTAATTCAGTTTAAGTCTGACCTCCTCCCAATCACACAAGAACACAAGATACCTTTTAGTCTTTGTTCATATCATTTCCTCTGTTCAGAATATCATTGTATACTGTCTTGAATTATTCCTTAGTAGCTTGGTGTCTTATTCTGGCTTCAAAAATTAATCTTCTAGTTCCTTGGGCCTAAAGATTTTGCCTCACTCTTTCCTGCTTCAGTAATAACTAACATAAGGGTTTACCCCAATAAATTCTTTTCTTTTATTTTTTTGGTAGGGCTATGGGGTTAAGTGACTTGCCCAAGGTCACACAGCAAGGCAAGTATTAAGTATTTGAGTTCAAATTTGAACTCAGGTCTTCCTGACTCTATCCACTGAGCCATTTAGGTATTCCCATTCCATAGTCTTGGTATTGGACATTAATTATAAAGTTATGTTCATTCTACACTTTATTTTCCAAAAAGTTATCAGATGATATGTGATTTCTCATCCCTAGAACATCTTCCCTCCTAACCTCTATATTTCCAAACCCTTATCTTCTCACAAAGGTCAATTTGTGTCATCTCTGTTTTTGGCCTGTACAGAGTCCCTCAAAATTGTGAGTGTTCTCTTTCTTTTCTGTTTTCTCTGGTATACTTATTTGAATATATATTGTATTCAACTCAGTAGACTATAAAGTTTTGAGAGAAGATACTATTTCATTTTTCTTTGACTCTTCAGTGCCTAGAATGATATTTTGCCCATAGCTGCTATTTTATAAATGTATGTTGAATTTGTGTTCTTTTAATTAACTTACAAATATTAAAGGGAATACATTTAGAAAACCACTGAAAGGGGCAGCTAGGTGGCACAATGGAGTCAGGAGTACCTGAGTTCAAATCCGAACTCAGACACTTAATAATTCCCTCGCTGTGTGGCCTTGAGCAAGCCAGTTAATCCCATTGCCTTGCAAAAAAAAAAAAAACTAAAAAAAAAAACTACAAAATCAATCTCTTGATCTATTACTTTACCTTTCATGTCCTAGTGAGATCTACCAGGTACAACAGAATCAGATATTTCTGTTTGAAAGTCATGGCTGGCATGAATCAACTCCTGAAAATTTAATTCAACAATAGAGACAAACACTTCTAGACTTCTTGGGATCATGTAGATTGATGAAGGTAAATAGAATTCTTTGGTCATTTTGATCCTGCTTCCTGCTAAGAAAAGAAACTTTTCATAGTGGTCAGAAATGAAAATAATTTCAAATCAAACTCCATAGTGACAACCTAGTCACATGATTGTTGGAGGTCTTATGTGAGTCAGGAATAAGAGCATTTTTCAATATTTCTTCCTATGAAGTCCTGCAAGGGGATAAAAATGGAAAGAATAAATAAAACTTTTGTAATTGAATTTCTTCTTCTGGGACTTTCTGGCTACCCAAGGCTTGAAATAATTTTCTTTGTTCTAATTCTAGTGATGTATATAATAATCCTGTTTGGAAATGGTGTCCTCATTATAGCAAGTATATTTGATTCTCACCTTCACACACCTATGTACTTCTTCCTCAGTAACCTCTCCTTCTTGGACATCTGTTATACAACCACTTCTATACCTTCAACTCTGATTAGCTTCATATCTAAGAAAAAAAATATCTCCTTTGTAGGATGTGCAGTACAGATGTTCCTTGGCTTTGCCATGGGAAGTACTGAATGTTTACTCCTGGGTATGATGGCATTTGACCGTTATGTGGCTATCTGCAACCCTCTGAGATACCCCATCATCATGAACAAAATTGTGTATGTACTGATGGCTTCAGTGTCCTGGGTATCAGGGGGGATCAATTCAATAGTACAAACAGCTCTTGCAATGCAGTTACCTTTCTGTGGAAATAATGTCATTAATCATTTCTCATGTGAGATTCTAGCAGTCTTAAAATTAGCCTGTGCTGATATATCCCTCAATGTCATTACTATGGTGATCTCCAACATGGTCTTTCTGGTTCTACCATTGCTGGTGATTTTTTTCTCCTATATGTTTATCCTCTACACCATTCTGACGATGAACTCAGCCAAGGGAAGGCAAAAAGCCTTCTCCACATGCTCAGCCCACCTGACAGTGGTGGTCATATTTTATGGGACCATCTTCTTCATGTATGCAAAACCCAAATCTCAGGCTCCTCTTGGAGAAGACAAGTTGCAAGCAACAGACAAACTCATTTCCTTGTTTTATGGTGTTGTCACACCTATGCTGAACCCCATCATCTATAGCCTTCGGAACAAGGATGTGAAAGCTGCAGTGAGAAATTTGCTCAGTCAAAATTCCTCTTCTCAGTGAAACCTCTGTGGCATGACTCTTTGTCAGCCACCTCACAGTGATCTGATTTACTAAAGCATATTTTATAGCCCTCTAGCCTTCAATAAGAAAAACAATATAACTGGGTTGAATCTTTATGAAGGGGTACTGCTACAATAACTGTGTGTTATAAACTTAAAATAAGCAAGACTACTCCTTTATGCAACAGAGATATTACCAACAGCACAACAAAAGACACAAAGGAATTCCAAGGAGGCAGCTATACTTAGGCCAGCTGATATTGCCTAGAATTTTTTTCACAATGCAATTTTTTTTATTTACATGGAGCTCCAATTAATCACAAAACTGTTATCTGGGACAAAGATAAAACACAACAATAATGGCTATCAGCACAATACCATGAATTACTTAATCAGAAAGCAGAGCACTAGAGAAACAAGATACAGGAGAGGGCATTTGTGAGAGGGCAAAGGGAAGAGGAAAATATCACATTACATCTAATACAACATCTGAAAAGGCAGTTGAGGAGTTAAGTTTAAGATAGATGTTGGGAACCTCTGAAGAAGTACAGGGATGGTAGTAGTAGTAGTAGTAGTAGTAGCAGTAGTAGTAGTAGTAGTAGTAGTAGTAGTAGTAGTAGTGTAGTAGTAGTAGTAGTAATAGTAGTAGTAGTAGTAGTAGTAGTAGTTATTGTTGTTGGTCTTTGTTGTTGTTGTCAATCCTTTGTTTTTGAAATAAACCAATGACATCCAATGACATAATGGGGTGATATTTTGACTTAGCCATGAATTGGATTTACCTGAGGCAATGTTGCACAATCATCAGCCTCACTCTTTCTTCCAGAATTATCAAAGTTCTGAGACAAGATAAAAGTCAGGATGACTGGCAATTTGCCTAGAATTTAAAATCATTTTTTTACCTCATAAATATTCGTGTCTCTCAATTAAATTCAGGAGGTGAGGAGAGATATGAACTCTCTCACATGCCCAACATAATTAAAATCATACTTGTTGATGAGTGCATAAAAAAAGTCTGTACTTCCTGACTATACCTTGGCTTATGTAGATCAGAAAATGAGTATATTGTACCTTTCTTGGCAGATTTATTAATTAAATTGTCCTTTCTTAGGTACTTAAAGGAACTTGCTTAAGTTTCAAGAGAAAACAAGCTTTTCATTGAACTTGCTTCAGATATTCTTTGATGAGATTATGTCCAGTTAAATGGGGTCAAAATGTCATCAGCTTAATAAAGTAGATATGTACATATTTAGTCATATCTTCAGTTACAATTATATAATCCCTGAAAAAGATGATATATATTTGAGCAAACTGATTGCAAGAATTGTACAAAAAGGAACTGTCCAAAAGAATTTTTCTCTTTAAAATGTTATCCTGAGAAATCACTGGATGCAGTCAGAAGATTAAGGATTATAGGTCATTCTGGGTGTGCAATATATACTAGTTATATTACTTTTAGTATAGTACTTCACTCATTATGGTTCTAATTTTTTCATCTGTAAAATGAATGGGGTTAATTACTTCTTTTATATATTTCTACTCAAAAGTCTTATGACAGTACTCTATTCTTAATGTTTAAAAAAATCTTTTTTCCCATTTAAAGTTTTCTTTCTTCTTACCTTAATACTTCAAAAGATCTGTGATTTTATCATTGTTGATTACTCAGGTTAAGTTACTTCCATATTCATATATATGGTTTTATGAGTTGTTAGGGAAAAATTCTTTTTGAAAAAAAAAAATTATTTAAGGCAGTGGGGTTAAATGATTTGCCCAAGGTCACACAGGCAATTATTAAGTGTCTGAGGTCAAATTTAAACTCAGGTCCTCCTGACTCCAGGGATGGAGCTCTATCCACTGTACCACCTAGCTGCCCTGGCAAAAATTCTTTATCATGTTCAAGACAATGAATTCAACAAGCATATAATGGAAAGAGAATTAGTCTCAGAGTCAAGATTCAAGTCTTTGTCTCTGACATACACTGATTGGGCCATCCTGGATAACTCACTAGATTCTCTCTGTTCCCAGATATCTTTTTAAGATTATAAATTGCAGTGGGATTGATGAACTGCCTTGTTAAAGAGATCTCCTCACTGATGTCCCTATAGATGAAGATTTCATCTTAATAAGATGAAACAAGAGAATGCAAAAATCAAACAACCACTGATTTCAAGATGTTATCTTTCTGTCAGAGTTTATATCCATCTGTTGTTCAGTGCTTAGGTAACAAACCTCTCTAATTATAGCTAAGCAGGTCCTCTCTTTATAGGTTCAGTCAGCTATGGTACATATATTTGAAGCATTTCCAAATTGTAGAATCTGCCACAGCTTCTGTTCTTCAATTATTAACTTTAAAGGTCATAATCACTTCCTTATTACAATGAGTCATTGCAGTAGAATTTTAGAGGAAAACTAATAAGATTTTCTCCTTGAGTCAAAATGTCCATATAAATTACATGTGTAATATTTTATTTGCAATCACAACTTCCAAAGTCAGAAATTCATCAAATTAAATTTAAAAAAAACAAAACTAGAAGACTACTAAAATCAGAATGAAGTCTGTCTTCTGTTTCAGAAGAATTATGTTTGTTCAGATGATCAAAATTTTCCCTCTCCCTGTTAATAAGTATTTTTATTCCCTAAATTGCCTTTTAAATTTGGAGCTCATTAATTCCATACTGTCCAACCACTTTGAAAATGTACATTTTCTGATTTGAGCTTTATTACTGTTTCATAAAAGTAGACAAGTTAGATATAAGTATCTCCATTTCATACCTTACATTTTCTAGATTCCAAGTTAAATTATCTTTTTATAAAGAAATTGAGAATAGAGTTAAATTAAAGGTTACATTATTATGCCCATTTTACAAATAAGAAAATGGCATATAACTAAAATCAAACACTAGATTTTATTATCTCCATTTTACAAATTAAGACAATTGAGAACAATTAGTCTACCTGCATATTGTGCCTCCTCCCTTGTTACACATGTAAGATGGAAGGTGCTAGGAGTGGCTAGGTTTTGCGGTGAATAGAGCACCGACCTTGGAGGCAGGAGGACCTGAGTTCAAATTCAGCCTCAGATACTTAATAATTGACTGACTGTGTGATCTTGGGCAAATCACTTAACCCCATTGCCTTGCAAAAACTAAAAATAAAGAAATGTACTCAGAATTTAATTTTTTTTAAAGAAATCAAACAATATTTATTGTATACCACTGGTAAACCCATGAGGGATATACTTAATATAAAAGAAATTTTAGCACATGTGACAAGTTTAAAATCGCTGGAAATGAATATTCCTGTTGCCTAGTATGGGTGAAGATTGGACAGTCTCAATTATTAATTGAATGTAGTGAAACTGACTTGGACAAGTAACCTTTGCATGTGAAGAGTCAACCTGATTGGTCTTGTGTATTTTTAAGAGATATAGTGCTTTAACTATCTAATCTAGGATCCATCCCATCAACTGAATTTCCTTCATCTGATTTCTTTCTTTCAAAGATTTATCTCCTTTTTTTCTACCCTTGCTGATCCCAGAAACCCTCTTTCAGTCTTAGTTTTTGTAGTGCCATGACCATATTTAAAATAGAAGACCTCTTCAAACAAATATGAAAATTGTTCATTTTTACATACACTTCCAACTTTTAAAATCTAATTTATCCTTTTGTTTTCCTTCAGGTCTGCTAAGACTTTAATTTTGCTCTCCTTTTTAATGCCAAATAAATATTATCATGAATTAATAGATCAGAAGCACCAAAAAATGTTGTTACTTGGTTGCTGTGCTTATTTAGTAAAATTTTAAATGAAATAAAATAAATTGTAATATAAAGCTACAATTTAAGTGTCAGTAAAATTTTCTCTGATACTCTCTTGTTCCATCAGATGATATAGAGTACATGTTACACCATCTAATAAATTAAATTGACATGCAGCTTATACAAATCAATGCAATCAATTATAACAATGCCAGTAAGTCAAAAGTTACTACTCAAAAATCTTTATACATGAATAATTTAATCTCTTTACATTGTAGAAGGATTTGAGTACATGCTGCATCTTCTGTATCAGCACTTGCAATTTACTTGCTGGCATTGCTGACACTTCAGCTGTTACGATACTTTTTATCCCCCAATTGATAAACCATCTCAGATTAAGCCACATGTAAATGCTAAATACTTAGGTGCATGATCTAAATACTGTTTTCCTGCAGACAACTGAGTCAGGAGTCAAAATGTGTTCTCTTGAAGTACATAGATGCCCTGATGATTTGTCCTTAGATTATCAATTTGTTTCTTGAAAACAGTGGTCCAAAAACTCTGTGCAAATGAACTTCATGACATCTGATTCAACCTTGAATCTTGCAGTGTCCTTTGTAAACCTTTCTCTCAATCCTTGTCCTACTCTAAAACCCAAGTTCTCCAACTTAGTTATGCATCTTCCATTTTCCACCTCCCTCTGATCCGCGGACTTGTAGACGCCCGTGACGATCTCACTGTGTTTCTACTCAAGAAGAGCGCCTCGTCTGCCATGTCCAGCTTCTTCTTTTGGGACCCTAAGGCAGAGGTCAGGACCCGAACACAGCCGTGGCCGCCAAGGATGCAGCCGCCTCCGGGGCCGCTGCCTGCGAAGCCGCAGCTCAGCCCCACTGCTCCAGAGCCGGGCCCCGCGGTTGTCCCGGCGAGGGGGTGGGCTTCACTGTGTCCTCCAAGACACGGGCTCCGGACGCCCAGAATTCACTTTTAAGATTAGCCTCCCTTGGGGCAGCTAGGTGGCACAGTGGATAAAGCACTGGCCTTGGATTTCAGGAGTACGTGGGTTCAAATCCGGTCTCAGACACTTAATAATGACCTAGCTGTGTGGCCTTGGGCAAGCCAAGGGCAAGCTTAACCCCATTTGCCTTGCAAAAACTAAAACAAAAAAAAAAAATTAGCCTGCCTTATTAACACTTTCTCCATCATTTTCTTAACAATAGACAATCAACAAAACATCAAATAAATTCTGATTTTTAACATTTACCAGTTTGTAAGGTATGTGCCCACACTGAAAAAGAACCAGCCTAATCGATCTGCCCCCAGTACCACTCTGACAATAGCTGCTTATAATTTGGAATAATTAACAGACTTGGAGATTTTAAGGCTTTATTTTAAAGGTGGAAAATCTGAGGTGCAGAGTGATAGAGCAGGGATTCATTTCTAGGTTTTCTTAACTGATTACTAGTGTTCTTTCTGCTGATCCATGGTGTCTCAGCAGTTCTACTGGGACCAGAGTTCATATGTAAAAATTATCATATGCCTGCAAGTTAAAGGGGAAGCTATGCAAAACAAAAGATAGAGTTCTGGGTATGGAGTTAAGATGATACATCTTTCTGAGTTCAAATCTTATCTCAGACACTTGCTAGCTATGTGACTCTGGGCAAGACAAAGTCACTTAACCCTTTTTACCTCAGTTTCCCCATCTGTAAAATTAACTGGTAAAGGAAATGTCAAACCACTCCAGTATCTTTGCCAAGAGAACTCCAAATGGGATCACAAATAGTTACACATGACTACAAAAACCAACTGAATAACAGCTAAGGCGGAAAGGTATAATTCAAAAGTGTAGAGAAAACAGTGGCCAAAACCAAGAACTTATGGAGGTGGGGGCAGCTAGGTGGCACAATGGGTAAAGCACCGGCCCTGGAGTCAGGAGTACCTGGGTTCAAATCCAGTCTCAGACACTTAATAATTACCTAGCTGTGTGGCCTTGGGCAAGCCACTTAACCCCATTTGCCTTGCAAAAACATAAAAAAAAAAAACTTATGGAGGCAACTAACTCAGAAGGCCAGACAGCTAGTGAACTGTATCCAAGAGACCCAAAATGCCAAGATAACTCTGTGGAGGGTAAGCCCAAGAAATCAACAACTGACAGTTTATTTTATAGACCAAGACAAAATTGCTTCATCAGCTTCAACCTCACACAACTGTAATTGTGGTCATACAAAAACATGAAACCATGAAATTAAAAGGAGAGTCAGAGATATCTGAGTTCTTCTTCACTGCTTCATCCACTTCATCATGGTGTGCACTCTCCAGTTGCATCATTTCCTCCCCTCACAAATCAAATATATCTCAGCAAGGATGAGAGAGGATGGAATATCATGAGAAAATAACTGCCAAAAAGATTCTAGCCTCTCTCTGTCTGGGATGGGTCACTAGGAACAGAGGATGGACTTTCTCACCTGGTCTAGCCATCTAAAGGTCAGCTAAATCACTGAAAATAAATATACTGAAAGAAAGAATAAATGAGTCTCAGAGTATGAGGTACCTGAACAAAAATGATGATAATCATGATTTTTTTAATAATAACTGACATTTATTTGGCTCTTTAGAGTTTGCATAGAACACACACATATGTTAACTATATATATATATATATATATATATATATATATATATATGTATATATATATACATATATATATATATATATATATATATCAATGAACATTTATTAAGCACCAAATATGTTCCAGGCAGGGCAGCTGTTGGGGCAGTGGTTAGAAAACTGCCATGAAATAAGGAAGACCTGAGTTCAGATTTGAGTTCAGACACTTACTAGCTAGCTATGTGACCCTGGTCAAGTCACTTAACTTTGGTTGATTTCAAAAAGAATTTAATGAGTATCTACCATGAGCAAGACAATGAGGCATCTAAACTTTCATTGTCTTCTGTATATTTACAAAAATACCAATAAAGCAAGGCAGAATAAGCTATGTTCTACAAGTGGGACATAAAGTTTAAAGGATCCAAAGAAGAGACATCACATACAATTAGATTATCAAGAAGACTTTGTACAGGAGGTGGCATATGAGTTGAGAATTAAAGGACTGGTCTAACTTTGCCAGCAAAGAAAGTCTCAAAGTTAAAGGGAATAGTTTGAAGAAAAAACTTCATTTGGAGAAAGTTTAATATATTTCTAATAAAATGCAAGAAGTTGGGCTTGATTTAATCATGGGTTAAAGGGTAGAAAATAGTGAGACAAGGTTAAAATAAAGTAAGATTCCAGTCAATCCCTTAGGCATAAAGGTTATGATTTTATGTAGGCAGGATAATACAATTAAAAAATAATGGGAGGTGACATGATTATCAGAATTGTAACAGGGAATGATGAGAAAAACTGCCTTGTGCAACAAACTTAGAGGAGGGAATTTTTAATTGATGATTTTTAAGACTGTGTAATTTTAAAATATGTAAAAGTTATGTTTTTACAACACATGCACTCCTTCAAGTGCATAAAATCATTAAATTTTTCCACCCAATTAACCAGGCTACTTCATTAAAATAGGAACCTCTGAGATGGTAGAAATTATTAATAATGCCCTTCATCAAACATTTAGAGTAACTCATTTCCTTTCCACCTTTTCTGAATTTGTCTTAAGTAACGTAAATCTGTCTTATTTGGAGAGAGTAGAAAAAGAACTAGACTGAAAATCAGCAGACCTGGGCTCTAGTCCTATTTCTGACTAGACTTGTTTACATCTTAAATCAAAGAATGAATTTAAAAATACATTACTTGCCTTCACAAATGCCAAAAATCATGATTCTTTAGGGAGGTTAACCTAAGAGGTGCAAGGCATAGGATTGTGCAGCATGAATTGAAAAGAGCAGAGAATGAAACTTCTGAAGTTTCACAGAACAGGCTCTTTAAGCTACTATTTAAATGTGCCTTAAGCGACTGGTATATTAATCCAAGCTATTGATGACTGATAATGGCTTAATGTCCAATGCTTTCAAATTAATACAGGATAAGGAATTCCTGGGGGCCAATGTGTTCGTACAAAAATAATGAATTTCTGGTGGTTGGGATTTATAGCATATCATGATAAAAAAAAAAAAAGAGCAGGGGGCGGCTAGGTGGCAAAGTGGATAAAGCACCTGCCCTGGAGTCAGGAGTACCTGGGTTCAAATCCTGTCTTCAGACACTTAACAATTACCTAGCTGTGTGGCCTTGGGC
This sequence comes from Macrotis lagotis, assembly GCF_037893015.1. NCBI lineage: Eukaryota > Metazoa > Chordata > Mammalia > Peramelemorphia > Peramelidae > Macrotis > Macrotis lagotis. The sequence goes on along the minus strand of NC_133665.1, from coordinate 43,900,591 downwards.
AAGCCACTTAACCCCATTTGCCTTGCAAAAACCTAAAAAAAAAAAAAGGAGCTCTTTTAGATTGGTTGATGTTCAGGCCCCCCCTCAAGTTATATGTAAAAGAATCTATTTCCCTGATCAGTGCATCTCCAAATCAAGAATCTGGACAAAGAGGGGAAAAGATTTTAGAGATCATACCTATTGATCTCAGTTCTTGTCTTTAGTAATGAACTTTAAAAAAATTAAAGTGTCAATGATGCTATACTCCAGGGGAGTCAAAAGCACTCAGGTGAGACTAAGAATCACTATAGGAAGATTATATACAAAGTGGTTCATGTTAGTGCTCATTGATGTTCCATCATAGTGAAATGTCTAATTAAATTTCTAATAAAAAATTTTCTTTTATCATTGCATTGGCTCAAGGACCTTCCTATATTTAGTTCTAATGAAATCAAAATGAAAGCAGACCCATTCTCTTTACTAGAGGTTGGAATTTTAAATTTTTGACACATGTATGCCATATGGTACTACCTTTAGAGTGCCCTCTAAATATGATATAGTAGCATTTAATTGGTCCTAACTTCTTAAAGCCTATGACAATTGGACACAAACTCTAGAAGGTCCTATCAGACTGGGAAGTCTCACATTACAGATTTAACAACTAGACTATGTCTTAGTACTAGATACTCAGAGACTCCTTGATAAAAGAATGCTCATCCAGTAATGGTTTTCCCTTCTTTTCTTTCTTTCTTTTCTTTTTTTACTTCCTTCTTTCATTTTCTTTCTTTCTCCTTTTCTTTTTCTCTTTCTTTCTTTCTTTCTTTCTTTCTTCCTTCCTTTTTCTTTCTTCCATTTCCTTTTTCTTCCTTCCTTTCTTCCTTTCTTTGAATCTGTTAAGATGGTGCTTCCTTTTAATGTTTATTCATTTCTCCTCCAAGAATATGAAAATTCACTTTTAAAAACTTTATAATTTATTGATATGATCAGATAACACAGAAAACTCAGGAAAGAGTTTTTCAAAAGAGTTTTATAAAGCTAGCTATAATAGCACTGCAGGTAGGTGGTGAAGTGATATAGCACTTGACCTAGATAAAGGAAGACCTAGGTTTAAATCCTCCCTTAGACACTTTCTAGATAAATGAGACTAACCAAGAGACTGACCAAGTGAGACTTATTTTAATTCTCTAAACCTCAGTGTCCTGAATTTTATAATGAGATCAGATGAGATAAGATGTTTAAAGCACTTTAAAACTGAAAGTGCTATATAATTACTAAAACAATAATATTATCAGAGAAATTCCTCTTTTCTGTAATTTCCTTCCTTATTCTTGACCTAAGAGATGAAAAGGAAAAGGACAAGTGTAGAAAATTGAATGTGAGATTCTGCATAGAGGAGAAACTATAGAACGAATAAGGGTAATAACATTTTATAACATTTTTAGAATTTAAAAACACTTTACAAAGTAAATTGTGATCATTTAATCCTACTAGCCATCCTGGGAACTAGGTGTTCTTTTTTATATTTATCCCCATTTTATTGTTGTTTAGTCTATGAGTCATGCCCAACTTTCCATGACCTCATCTGAGGTTTTCTTGGCAAAGATACTGGAGTCTTTTGCTATTTCATTCTCCAGTTTATTTACAGAAGAGAAAACTGAGACAAACAAGGTTAAGTGACTTGCCCAGGATCACACAGCTAGTAAGTGTCTGAGACCTCATTTGAACTGAGGTCCTCTGAACACCAAAGTCTGCATTCTATCCACTATAGCACCTATCTATCCCCATGTTATAGATGCAGAACCTGAGGCAGAGAGAAATTTTGATACTCATCCAGAATCACACATCTAGTAAATTTCTAAAGCCAGATTTGAAATCAGGTTTTCCTAACTCTTGTCCCAGTGGTATATCCTCTGTACCACCAAGCTTTCTCATGATCTTAGGCAGCTGTTGCTAGCTCAGTGTCAATCCAATGCCCATTTCTAATCTACTCCTCCTCTGCTTCTTCAACTCTGTTCTGAGTCACTGAATGGCTTCATTAAGAGACCTCAGTCCTTATCCCCAACTCTGCTCCACAGGCAGGGCAGCAGTTCCTGGGTCACCCACCGCATTCCCAACCGCCCAGTGGCAACAGTTAACATGGAATCCCAAAATGGATATCTCTTTCTCTCCAAGATTCAGGTCCACAAAAATATCTGGGTGGAAGACTCTCAAAAAACAAAGAAATAATCTAAGGATTCTTGTTCTTCAGTAGTAGATTTTCAGGACTGAATCATCTAGCTCATTTGATTTCCATTTCTTCTCCTAATTGAGTTTGACAAATACAGAATTGAGAGCATGAGGGGGAATGTCAAACAAAAATGTTTAACAGAAACTCATAAAAATGAGACCTGTAATTCACAAGAAAAACACTATTTAACTGAAAATATTTATTATTTTTTTAATTTACTTTGAATCAATCAAGAATTTTTAATTATTTAATTTACAAGAAAAAACACTTTTTTAACTGAAATTATTATTTTTAAATTTTACTTTGAATCATTCTGGAGTTTGATACCAAATCTGGCCTTAGTAATTTACTAGCTGTTTGAGAGAGATAGAGTTTTAAAACATCTGTCTTAATTGTTCAATATGCCTGATCCAGTGCTTAATTTGTCAGTTACACTGACATTCCCCTTTCCTAAAGTGTTTTAGTTAAAGATGTTTTCTTGTTCCTTTGATTTAGTCTTCAATTAGAGTTCACTAACATCTTCTTTCTAATTGCTCTGTGGACAATTATCCCTGAAGCATCAGAAATTTTCTAAATTTGGCACTTTTCATTTTTCAACTTTAAATTGCTTTGAGACTTTCCCTTGGGCAATGACTGCTTAACAAATATTTATTGTGATCTATCTGTGAGAGACTTGCATTATATGAAATATATGCACACTCTCAATTTCAGAAATTGTTCTATGATAATTTGAAAGAAGCAAGGCATCTCTTTGAAATGGTGAAAATAATTCCTCCAATCTCCAGGTAAACTTTGTAGATAATGATCAGATAAGACACTGAATTTTTTTTATTTTCTGATGATAGCTATGCCAGAGTTTGGTTATATAGATTATGAATAGCCTGAGTTATAATAGTATAACCTATAATTATTTTACATGTCAATATTTGTGCCAAGTAAATAATTCATTATTTACTCATTTTCCAGAATTGTAGCTATTTCCTATCTTTAAGGATCTGTTTAGAAGGGCTTATATATAGCAAGAATTCATTGTTGTTACAGATGTAGTAATCTCATGCAAAATTTAGAAACAATAATTATATATAAATAATAATGATGATATTGCATAAATATAATATATTAAATATGACAAAATATATTCATTATCATAATTTATAATAACTAGAATTTCTATAGTGCTTTAAGGCTTACAAAGTATATATGTTAACTCATTTGATCCTCACAAAAAACCCCTTGAAATAGTGGTATAATTATCTTGATTTTACATATGAGGGATCTGAGGTTGAAAGGTATTAAATGACTTTCTTGGAATCACAGATATCTAAAGCAAGATTTGACCTCAGAACTTACCTCTCAAGTTTCATGGTCTTTCCACTGTATCAAGTAGTTGAAGAAATATAATTTATTTAAATGTTATAAATATTGTACAGTTGAAGAAGTAGGCTATAGGAAAACAATGTTTAGTGAATATCTACTATATAAAAAGCTTAGTGCGTAGGTGCAGTTAGGTGACCAATGAATAGAGCATCAGTTCTAGAGTTAGGAGGAATTGAATTTAAATCCAGCCTTAGACACTTGCTACTTAACTAGTTGTGTGGCCTTGGGTAAATCATTTAACCCCTTTGCCTTGCCAGGAAAAAAAAAAGAGTGAAAAAAAAGTTAGAGGATGGCTAGGTGGCACAGTAGATAGAGCACTGGCCTTGGAGTCAGGAGGACCTGAGTTCAAATCTAACCTCAAACACTTAATAATTACCTAGCTGTGTGGCCTTGGGCAAGCCACTTAACCCCATTGCTTTGCAAAATCAAACAAAAAAGTTAGGGCAGAAGGATAACACAGTATGTAAAAGGCTGGGACTAGAATCAGGAAGGCTCATCTTCCTGGGTTCAAATTTGGCTTCAGATCCTTATGAGCTGTGTGATCATGGACAAATCATTTAACCCTTTTTGCTTAAGTTTCTTCACCTATAAAAAGGAGATGGAGAAAGAAATGGCAAACCACTCTAGTATCTCTGCCAATGGGGTTGTGAAATGTTGAACATGATAGAAAAAAGATTGAACAATAACAAAACACACACGGGTTGATGTTAGAAATGTCTTTTGTCACGAAACAGCAAACAAATTACCTTACCTATATATTTAGAGCAAACCATGTCACAAAAACCCAGCAAAAAGAAAGTAAAGAGGAGCTGAAGGTGACTGACAGAATAAAATCCTGCAAAGAAATCAAGGAGGATCAGGATTGAGAAAGGTCTTTAAGGGGAGAATCTTATCAGAGGGAGAAAATCCTAAAGAGACATATCAGAGCTTGAACCTGATTGAACAAGTGACTACAGAATTCAGGGTAAGATATTATGGATGGGGAAAAATGCAGAAAATATGATCCAAGTAGTTGGTAATTTTTATTTATTATTCTTGATACTACTTAGCATATATCAATTTATGTGTCTAGTACATGCATTCTATATAGAGGCAGCATGGCATATTTTGTCAGAATATTGAGTTTATAGTCTGAATGACCTGGGTTCCTAGCCTACTTCTGAAATCAGTAGTGTACACTGGTCAAATCATTTAACCTCTACCTTACTGACTTCCACATATCCCAAAATCTAGCCACACTGGCCAATCTTCTGGTCCTCCCATGAGACCCTCCATGAGCAACTCACTGTTACTCATGACTAGAATGCTCTGCCCCAGTTATCTTTACCTCTCACTTTCTCTATATCCCTCAAAAATATGACCTGCAAAGGACCATTCTTTGTTCTCCCAATTTAGGTTACCTCCATTTAGATTACCTTTGTCCATTTTATACACATCTTCTATAAACTTAGTTATTTACATGTTATCCCCCCATTATAATGTATACTCCTTGAGAGAAAGAATCATTTTTGCCTTTTTTGTATCTTTTTTTAAGTCACATTAGCCAAAAGTTTATCTATTTTATTTATTTTTTATAAAACCAGCTGATTATTAGTTCAATAGATTTCTTAGTTTCACTTTTAATAATTTCTTCTTTGATTTTCAGAATTTATAATTTAGTATTTAATTGAGGACTTTTAATTTGTTCTTTTTCCAGCTTTTTTTTAGTTGCATGCACAATTTTAGTTCATTGATCTATTTCTCTATTTTTTTCATATAATATTTTAGAGATATAAAATTTCTCCTAAAATCTGCTTTGACTGCATCCTGCAAGTTTGGTATGATATTTCATCATTGCTATTGTCTTGCATAAAATTGTTGATTATTTCTATGTTTTATTATTTAATCCGTCCTTTTTTTTGCAAGGCATTAAGTGACTTGCCCAAGGTCACACAGCTAGGTAATTATTAAGTGTCTGAAACTGGATTTGAACTCAGGTACTCCTGACTCCAGGGCCGGTGCTCTATCCACTGTGCCACCTAGCTACCCTTAATCCACCCTTTCTTTAAAATTGGGTTATTTAGTTTTAAATTAATCTTTAGTTTATCTTTCCATGGTTTTTTATTACATGTAATTTTATTGTATTATCTGAAAAGGATGAATTTAATATTCCTTCCTTTCTGCATTTGATTATGAGGTTTTTATGCTCTAGGACATGGTGAATTTTTTTGTAGCTCATGTACTGCAAAGAGAAAGTTATATTCCTTTCTATTTCTATTCAAATTTTCTTCAGTTGTCTATCATATCTAAGTTTTCTAAAGTTTTATTCACCTTCTTAACTTGCTTCTTTTTTATTTTGTGATGAGATTTGTCTAATTCTGAGAGAGGTAGATTGAGGTCCCCCACTATTGTAGCTTTTCTGTCTGTGTCTCCCTGTAACTTCTTTAGCTTCTCCTCTAAGAATTTGGATGGTATACTACTTGGTGCATATATGTTTAATATTGATATTACTTTATTTCCCATGGTATCTTTAAAAAGATGTAGTTTCCTTCCATATCCCTTTTATAGAGATCTCTTTTTGCTTTTGCTTTGAGATCAGGATTGCTACCCCCGATTTCTTAATTTCAGATCTCTCTGCTTCAAGTGTGTTTCTTGTAAACAACATATTGTAGAATAACCATTCTGCTATCTACTTTTATTTTATGGGAGAGTTCATCCCATTCACATTTTCAGTTATGATTACTAACTCTATATTTCCTCCATCCTATCTTATCCCTGTTTGTTTCCTAACTTTTTCCCCTCCTAACCAATGTTTTGCTTCTGATTGCTGCCTCTCAGTCAGTCCTTCTTTCTATCTGTCCTCTTCCCATTCTTTCTCCCTTTCTCCTTTTACTTTACTTTTTCATATTTTACTTTAACTGTAACTTTAACTGTACCTCTACTTTTCTTTTATCCTCCCTTTTATCAGTCCCTTCTTCCCCTATCTTTCCTCTTTCCACATCCCTTCCTCCCCTATTCTGCCACTTCCCTGTAGGGAATATATGTTGGGAAAGTATGCTATTCACTCTTTGGATCAAATCTATAGAAAGTAAGATTCATTCACTGTTCAGAAACTCCTTTTTTCCCTCTACTACAATAGAACATTGTACTTCGTCATGTGTTATTTATCCTCTAATACCTTGCCTTCTCCAAATATAATCCTTCTTTTCATATCTTGGTGGTTTCAAATCTGTTTTGTAACTACAACCTCTGTCAAGATATATTTCTTTTGGGGCACCTAGGTGGCACAGTAAAGAGAGCACTGGCCCTGGAGTCAGGTGGTCCTGAGTTCAAATCCGTTCTCAGACACATAATAATTACCTAGCTGTGTGACCTTGTGCAAGTCACTTAACCCTGCTGCTTTGCCAAAAAAAGAAGATGCATTCCTTTTCTCTTTCTTGTTAGAAGTACAATTCTCAAGGGTTGTTTGATTGATTGATTTATAAGCATCATTATCTTAGTCACTTCATATCCACAACCTCTATCTAAGTATACTTCCATCAATTATCTCATTAGAAAAACAATTCTCAAGAGCCATAAACATCATCAAATTATAATCAGTTTGTCCCACACCTTCTTTCTAGGTACCCTCTATAGAAATATAACCCTTATAAGCTAAAGTATCATGTGAAACAAAATTACTTCATAATTTATTTATATCCTTCCTCTAAGTATACTTCCTCCAACTATATTCAACCCTTCTAAGTTAAAGTATCAGCTAAAGCATCATCACTTTCATGATTAATTTATTCCCAAAATCAATCTATCTATCTATCTCTGTAAATATTTTTTCTTTTAACTATTGTAAGAAAAATATAATTCTCAAGAGTTCCAAGAATTGTCTTCCCATGAAGAGAAGATGGCTTGATGCTATTGACTATTTTCCTTTCCATTTACCTTTTTACATAACTCTTGAGCCTTATATTTGAAGATTGAATTTTCAGTTCAGTTCTTGTCTTTTTATTAGTTAAGTTTAAAATTTCTCTTTTTCCTTCAAAGTCCATCTTTTCCCCTGAAAGTATATGCTGAATTTTGCAGGATAGTTGATTCTTGTTTTAATCCCAATTCCTTTGACCTCCAGACTATCATATTCAAGGTCCTCTCATCCGTTAATGTTGAAAGTGATAAGGCCTGCATAATCCTAACTGTGATTACTTAGTATTTAAATGTCTTCTTATTGGTTATCTGCAGTATTTTCTCCATTAACTGAGAATTTTGAAATCTGGCTACAATACTCCTTAGAATTTTTATTCTGGGATCTCTCTCTGAAAGTAGATTCTTTTGGTAGATTCTTTTTAGAACTATTTTCTGTTCTTATTCTAGGATATTAGGACAGTTTTCCATGATAATTTCCTGCAAGATATTGTCAAGCTCTTTTTTGATTGAAGCTTTCAGATAGATCAATTATTTGTAAATTATATTTTCTCGATCCATTTCCAGGGTCATTTTTCCTAAAAGACACTTAATATTTTCTTATATTTTTTTCAACACTTTGTTTTTGTTTGATATAACCTTGTTGTTTCATGGAGTCATTAGTTTCCTTTGTCCAGTTTTAGGGTTTTGCTTTCTTCAGTAAGTTTTTATATTTCCTTTTCCAGTTGTTATTTTTACTTTAAAGTAGTAGGTTTCCTTTTGCATTCAACCAATTTTACTTTTAAAAGCATTGCTTTTTTCAGTCAATTTTTTATAGTTGTCCTGCATAACTCTCATTTCTTTTCTCCATTTTCCTCTTCCTCTCTTCTTTGATTTTTTAAAATTCTTTCTGAGGTCTTTAACAAGGTTTTTTGGATTTGAAAGCAATCCATTACTCCCTTTGAGGCTTCACATATAGGCATTTTGTTGCTGCTTTCCTCCTCTGAGATGACATTTTTCTCATCCATATCAGACTTGTACCCATATCTGATTATCACTCTTTAGGTTTTTGTTTGTTTTTTTGCTCAGTCTGATAGTTGAGCTCTGCTTTTTGGACACAAGAGTCATAATCCTAAACTTTTTGTACTCAGGCTGCAGGTCTGGTCCCTGGTTTAACACTTGATAATGGCATTGTTTATGATTTCTTTCAGGTCTTTCTGGTTTGCTAGAATTATCCAACCCAGTTTTGCCTGTTTCCTTAGTACTTCTGGACTGAAACTTGTCTTCCAAGATGGGATAGGGATCACTGATGCTCACCATTGTACTGCTAGCTTGCTAAGCAATACCTGAACTATATTGTGGCTAAGAGCTTCCTGCTGGTTTCCCAGCACCCCTGATTAAACTGGACTGTACTTCCCCTTTAATCCACTTGAGAATAATTTTTTCTCAAGTTTTTCCATGTTATCTTGAATTGAGAATTTGTTTTACTGTGGTTTGTTTTATGGATTCTATTGCCTTGGAGACTTTATTAAAAGTTATTTTGGGAAGAGTTTCGGAGATTCCTAGCTTTGCACCACTCTCTTGGCTTCACCTCCAGAATGTAAACTTCTTGAAAACAGGTTCAATTTCATTTTTGTCTTAGCATCTGCAGTGCTAGAATAGTACTTGCCCATAGTTGGTACTTAATAAATGTATACTCAAAAGCTCACAAATTGTTAAGGGAAAACATTAGTAAAATCACACAAAAAATCCATCTCTTGATTATTTATTTTTTTCTTTCATTCCCTAGTGAGCTCTACACAGGTGAAAGAGAATTAGATATTACTCTTTGAAAGTCATGGCAAGAATGAATCAAATCCTGAAAACTGAAGTCAACAATAGAGACATACACTTCTGCACTTGCTGGGTTCATGTAGATTGATGAAGATAAAAAATAATTCTTTGATCATTTTGATCCTGCTTCCTACTAAGAAAAGACATTCCTCATTGTAATCAGGAATTAAAATAATTTCAAACCAAGTTCCTTAGTAACAAACTAGAGACATGAATGCTGGAAGTCTTTATCATATTTGAGTGAAGAATAAAAGCATTTTACATTATTTATTTTCATGAACTCCTGCAAAATGAAGAAATGGAAAGAATAAATAAAACATTTGTGACTGAATTTCTTCTTCTAGGACTTTCTGGCTATCCAAGATTTGAAATCATTTACTTTGTTCTAATTCTAGTGATGTATATAGTAATCCTGTTTGGCAATGGTGTCCTCATTATAGCAAGTATATTTGATACTCACCTTCACACCCCTATGTACTTTTTCCTTAGTAACCTCTCCTTCTTGGACATCTGTTACACATCCACTTCTATACCCCCAACACTGGTTAGTCTCTTAACTAAGAAAAAAAATATCTCCTTTGTGGGATGTGTAGTACAGATGTTCCTTGGCTTTGCCATGGGAGCAACTGAATGTTTGCTCTTGGGCATGATGGCATTCGATCGTTATGTGGCCATCTGCAACCCTCTAAGATATCCCATCATCATGAACAAAATTGTATATGTACTGATGGCTTCAGTGTCCTGGTTATCAGGAGGGATCAACTCAGTAATACAAACAACTCTTGCCATGCAGTTACCTTTCTGTGGGAATAATGTCATCAATCATTTCACATGTGAGATCCTAGCAGTCTTAAAATTAGCCTGTGCTGATATATCCCTCAATGTGATTAGTATGATGGTTGCCCAACATGATCTTTCTGGTTCTACCAATGCTGGTGATTTTTTTCTCCTATATGTTTATCCTCTACACCATTCTGAGGATGAATTCAGCCAAGGGAAGGCGAAAAGCCTTCTCCACATGCTCAGCCCACCTGACAGTGGTGGTCATATTTTTTGGGGACCCATCTTATTCATGTATGCAAAACCCAAATCACAGGACCCTCTTGGAGAAGACAAGTTACAAGCAACAGACAAACTCATTTCCTTGTTTTATGGTGTGGTCACTCCTATGCTGAACCCCATCATCTATAGCCTTCGGAACAAGGATGTGAAAACTGCAGTGAGAAATTTGCTCAGTCAAAAGTCCTCCTCTCAATGAAACTTCTAAAGCCTGAATCATTGTCAGGGATCTCATAGTAAACTGATTTACTAATAACTAAAAAATATTATGCAGTCCTCTGCATATATATATATGTGTATATATATATATATATATATATATATATATATATATATATGCACACATATATAAAACTGGGATGAATCTTTATAAAGGAGACCAAAGATTTACATAGTACTGGTACAAAAAATGTGTGCTATACTTAAAATAAAACAAGTAATTTGAGTCTGGCATTACTCCTTTATGTAACAGAGACATCACCCACAGCGATATAAAAGCCATGAGGGCATTCTAGGATTCTAGGGAGGAAGCCATGATCTTAAAACTGACTTTATTTATCCCACTGACTTCAGACCAACTAAGATTGCCTAGAACTTTTTTCACAATCCAATATTTTTTTAAATTTCCATAGAGCTCCAACTAATTAGAAATCTTTTATCTGGGATGGAGGTAAAAGACAACAATCATAGCTATCAGCACAAACCATGAATTACTTAATCAGGGATCAGTGCACTAAAGTAAAGAGATACAAGAGGGGTCAATTTTGAGAGAGCAAAGGGAGCAAGACAATCCCATAGTATCTAAAACAATATCTGAAAGGGCATTTCTCAGTAGATAAGTCCAGGTTGGATGCTGGGAATCTCTCAGGAAGTGTAGGGATGGTTGTTGCTATTGTTGTTATTGTTGATTCTTTATTTTTGAAGAAAATGAATAATGAGATGATAATTTGACTTAGTCCTAAATTGTATTTAAGTGAGGCAGAATTGCACAATCATCAACCTCACTCTTCCTTCCATAGTTCTCAAAATCAAGAAGCAAGACAAAAGTCAGGATAGCTGGCAATTTGACTAGGACTTTAAATCATTTTTGCTATCTCATAAACATCAATCTATGAATTAAATTCATGGAGTAAGGAGGGTTGTGAAGTTCTCACTTGCTGGTGTGAGTATAATAATGCAAAATGTTTCCTGACTACAGAAAATGAATACATTATACCCTTCTTGTTTATAATTTAATTAAAAATTCCTCCTTAAGGACTCAAAGGAACTTTTTTTAAGCTTCAAAAATAAATACAAGCTTTTCTTAGTACCTGGTTCAGATATTCTTTGAAGAGATTCTAACTGGTAAATGGGGCCAAAAAGTCAACAGTTAAATCAAGCAAATTTGCACATATTTAGTCATATCTTCAGGAAAAATTATATTGCCCCTGAAGTAGATGATATATTTTAGCAAAATAATTATTCTTCTTAAAATGTTATTCTGAGAAATCACCACAGTGAGTAGATAAAAGTTTGTTGGTCATTCCAATTTCATCACATACTAGTTATGTTACTTTGGGAAGATCATTTTATTCATTATGGCCCTAGTTTCTTCATCTGTGAAATAGGGGGGATTGGAATTATTACATCTATGATATAGTTCTACTCAAATGTGATAGTACTCTATTCTTAATTTTTTGAAGAAAAAACTTTTTTCCCATTTAAAGTTTTTCATCTTCTTACTTTAATACTTCAAAAGAACTATGATTTCATCAGTGTAGTTTACTCAGGTTAAACTCCTCATATTCATTGTTGGTTTTATGAATTGTTATATAAAATTCTTCATCTGATTTGTCACTGAATTCAATTCAGCAAATATTTATTAAGTTCTTGCTAAATAGAGGTAGCATGGTGAGATGAAAAGACAGTCAGCCTCAGTCAGGACTCAAATCTTTGACTTTGACATTGGGCCATCCTGATCAACTCATTTAAATTTTCCTTGTCCCCAGTCATCTCCCTAAAACTATAAATTGCAGTGGGATTGCTGAACTGCCTTAATAGAGAGATTTCCTAACTGAGGCCCTTATGAATAAAGATTTCATTTTAATATAGATGAAATCATGATTAATTTTTTTATTATATTGGCCACTTCACTAAACCCTGAGGATATAAGAGAATACAAAGATCCAACCAGCCCCTGATTTCAATATGTTATTTTTCTGCCAAGTTTATATTCATCTGCTGTTCAACCTTTTGGTAACAAACATCTCCAATTTTATCTACACTGGTCCTCAGATGCCTGGCACTGTATGCTATTGGGTTTATACTTGAAGCCTTTCCAGATTTGTAGAACCTACCAAAAAGTTTTTGTAGCAATATTTTAGAAAAATACTAGTAATTTTTTCTCTTTCAGTCAAAATATCATATACATTAATTATGCTTGATTTCTTATTTGCAATCATATCCTGCTAAAGTCAGAAATTCAGTCAAATTTAAAACACAAAAACAAAAACAGAAGACTGAAAAAGTCAGAATGAATGTCTATCTTCTGATTGCTTCAGAAGAATTTTAACTGTTCAGAGGATTACTGACACAGAATTTTCCTTCTCCCTGTTCATAAGTATTTTCATTCCCTAAGTTGTCTTAAATTTGTAGCTCATCATTCCTTACTGTCATGCCATTCCTAAAATGTACATTTTCTGATTTGAGATTTATAATTGCTTTATAAAGTAGGCAAGTTAGATATTATTATGCCCATTTCATAGATCGCCTAACATTTACTAGATTACAAGTTGCATTATCTCTTTTACAGTTAAGGCAATTGAAGATAACTAGTGTTAAATTACAGGTTACATTACTTCCCCAAATTTACAGATAATAAAATATGAATAATTAAAGTCAAATAATAGATTTCACTATTCGTTCTATTTTACAAATAGTAAAATTGAAAATAATTAGGCTACCTGCATATCATATGACCTTACTTGTTAGACATTTAACATGGACTATAGTGGTAATTCTTCAGTAAAGACATGTACTAAGAATTCTGCTATAGTCTGCTATAGGTTTCCATTATCACTACTGTTGTTCAATATTGTATTAGAAATGTTAGCTTTGGGGGCAGCTAGGGGGTGCAGTGGATAAAGCACCAACACTGGAGTCAGGAGGATCTGAATTCACATTCTTTTTCAGACACTTGATACCTACTTAGCTGTGTGACCTTGAGCTAGTCACTTAACCCCACTCCTTGCAAAAACAAAAGCAAAGCACAACAAAAAAAAACAATAAACAGTAAGAGAAGAAAAAGAAATTGAAGGAATCACAATTGATAATGAAGAAGCAAAACTCTCACTTTATGCAGATATGTTATATTTAGAGAACCTTAGAAAATCATCTATAAAACTACTTGAAAATTGGCAACTTTATCAAATATAAAATAGACTCATATAAATCAATAGCATTTCTTTATATTACTAATGTTATATTACTTTATATTACTAACAAGACAACAGCCAAGAGATAAAGAATTCCATTTAAATTAACTGTAGACAACATAAAATATTTGGGAATTTACCTACCAAGGCAAACTCAGGAACTATTAAAACAACCATAAAACACTTTTCACACAAGTAAAATCAAATCCAAGTAACTGGGTCAATTGCTCAAGGGTAAGTAGAGCTAGTATGATAAAAATGTCAATTCTGCCTAAATTAAATTACTTAATCAGTGTCATACCAATATTGAGTGAGAAAAATTAGTATCTAGATTCATATAGAGGAACAAAAGGTCAAGAATTTAAAGGAATTAATGGGGAAAAATGCAAAGGAAGGCAACCTAGTCATACACGATCTAAAATTATGTTAAAAAATATCAGCCATGAAAACTGTTTGGTATTGGCTAAGAAAAAGAGTGGTAGATCAGTGGGATAGATTAGGTACAAAAGAAACAGTAGTAAATGACTACAATAATCTGCTGTTTGATAAACACAGATTCCATTTTGATAAAAAGCTGCTGGAAAAACTGGAAAATAATGACAGAAACAAGGTATAGACTAACATCTCACACTCTATATCAAAATAAGATAAAAAATGGGTATAATATTAAGACATAAAAGTGATATCATAAGCCAATTAAGAGAACAAGGAATAGTTTATCTATCAGATCTATGTAAAGGGGTACAGTTTATGACTACAGAAAAGATAGAGAACATGATACATGCAAAATGAATAATTTTGACTACATAAATTGAAAAGTTTTTCCACAAACAAAACCACTGCAAGCAAAATTTTAAAAAAGGCAGCAAGGTAGGAAGCAATTTTTACAACTAATGTTTCTGATAAAGGACATATTTCTAAAATATATAGAGAACTGAGTCAAATATATAAGTCATTACCTAATTGATGAATGGTCAAAGAATTTGAAAAGAAAATTGTCAGATAAAGAAATTAAAGCTCTCTATACTCAAATGAAAAATGCTCTAAATCATTATTGATTAGAGAAATACAAATTAAAACAGCTCTGAGGTAGCACTTCAAACATTGACCATTATGACTAAAAAGGAAATTGATCAATGTTGGAGGAAATTTGGGAAAACTGGGACACTAATGAATTGTTGGTGGAGTTGTGAATTGATTCTGGAGAGTAATTTGGAATTACACCGAAGGTCAATAAAACTGTATTCTTGCAATACCACTGAATCACAAAGATATCATGAAAAAGGATTAAAAAACCCACAGCTCTTTTTGTACTGGCAATGAATTGGAAATTAAGAGGATACCCATCATTTGTGGAATGGTTGAATAAACTGTGGTACATGAATGGATGGGACACCTTTGTTCTATAATAAATCATGAAGGATGGGACTTCAGAATAACCTGGAAAGATTTGCATGAACTAAAACTGAGTGAAGTGAGCATAACCAGAAGAACATTATACACACTAACAGCAACATTGGGTGATGATCAACTGTGATGGACTTGTCCATTTCAGCATTACAATAATCAAGGACAATTAAAAGACATGATAGGAAAAAACATCCATATCCAGAAAAGGAACTGTGGAATTTAACTGCAGAGTAATGCTTACAATCTTCAATTTTTAAAAGTTGTCTTATCTATTATTTTGTAGCTCTACATTTTTTAAAATTTTGATTTGATTCTTCTTTCGCAACATGATTAATATAGATCTATGTTTAGCATGGTTATACATATATGGTCTATATTAGATTGCTTTCTTTGAGGGGGAAGGGACAAAGGAAGGGAGAGAGGAAGAAAAATGTAAAACTCAAAATCTTGCAAAACAAGGATTGGTGAAAACTACTGTTGCATATAGTTGGAAAAACCAATAAATAACTTTTTTTAAAAAAAGATTCTTCTGCTTTATTCTTTCTTCATCATTTTTTAAGTCTAGACAATCATTAAATCAGGTTTGATGGTTTGCTTCTTAGGACTTTACCCAGAATACATTGTCTGACCCTAAAGAAGAACAAATGTCAAAATCCTACCATCCTTGACAGGTTGATGATGACCATGTCTAAAATTGCTCTTTTAAAAAAAATAGCCTTGAATACAGAATTCTTACTTCAATGCTCAGGACCAAAGATAGCTACTGTCATCTTCATAGTTTTCAGGAAGAACTGCTTCCATTCACAATGATTTTGCATAAAGAGTTAAAATAAGAGAGTTTTTGCTGAGAGTGCTAATTGTTGGATTAAAAATGCAGCCATGCTGATTAGTATGAGTTTATGAACTCACATGCCCAAGGACCACAAGAAACTAGGATTATTCATGATGGCACTAAGGTATAGGGAAGGGAGATTTAGGAAACACTGTGAATATGATCCATGACTGGACATCTAGTACATACAACATTCCTAGAACCAATCATAGTAGGAAATAAGATAGATTGGTATCCAATTTTTAGGCTGCTCAGATAAACCAAGATCTCATTAAGTATATAAAACGTCTATGTGAATATGTCCTGTCCAAAAAATTAAAATGATGCATCTTTATGAAATAAATAAATAAAAATAAACTCCTTTGTACTAGCCATTAAAATTACTTTATTTATAACTTTGCATGCTTTCAAGGATTTTTGAGTCCCTAAACTAAATAGGAGTTCTGAGGATGTAGAAAATAATATTTTGTATCTTGAGGTAAAGTCTCCCAGAGACCCAATTAATCTCCCTTGAATTATCTCCAGTACTTTAATTATTCATTCATGCTAAGTTACTACTTCTAGAAGGTAGATTGGTAGTAACTAAATGTATTTCATATTTACTTTTTTCAGGGAAAGATCTAAGATTTTAGGGAAAGTGTTTTTTGAGTCTTCTCTCTTATCCCTCACATGATTAAATTATTTGGGAACTAAATATTTACTTAAATATAGTATATACTTGTTAATTATATATTATTATTCAGTGGCATATCTTTTAAATTGAGGGGGTTGCAGTGCTAAAGCCTATATTGGAAGTCCAATTAATCTTGTGGACCCCTTTACCAAATGATGTTTATAATGCATAAAATAAAATACATAAACAGTCATATTGAAATAGTTATCAAAATATTTTATAAAAATTGAGTTCAGAAACTATAAAATAAAACTCACTATTTTAGAGTATTTAATTTAAAATACATTTCAGGGACAGCTAGGTGGTGCAGTGGATAGCACATGGGCCCTGGAGTCAGGAGTACCTGAGTTCAAATCTGGCTTCAGACATTTATTATCTAGCTGTGTGGCCTTGGGCAAGCCACTTAACCCCATTACCTTGTAAAAAACTAAAAAAAAAAATACATTTTGACTAGTGATTTGAATATAAAAATATGAATCTTGATGTTGGGGTTAAAACCTAGTACCAAAGTCTCTTATTTCCATTACTTGAACCTATGGGAATGAAACTTCAATATACATGAAAAGAATAGGTTTTTACTGAGTCTAAATCATTTTCTGAAATCGCTTTATAGCTTGCAATTGGATAGAAGTAACTAATGGAGAAGGAAGTTTTTCCCTTACAAAAAATGCTCCTGCATCAGTGATAGTCTTTTTGACACTTTGTTGTTTCCACAAACATCTCAAAAGCAACATTTCTTTTTTTTTCTTTTTTTTTCCAATTACATGCAAAGGTAGCTTTCAACATTCATCCATTTGCAAGTTTTAAGAGCATCAATGTCTAAAATTGTTTGTATTTACCAAATGAATAGTGTATAACAGAGCTAGGAAGAATCTTAGAGTTGATTTTGCAGAGTGGAAAGTTAAGAGAAATTTAGAGATCTTAAAAAAGGGGCCTCTGGCTGGAAAATTCCATTTTTGACTGCTGTTAAAATTCCATGAACTCAGGTTCCTTTAGGACTAAATTTTGCTTCAGTTTTACAAAGCACATTCATAAGTGTGATTAAGGAGAACATTCATCAAAGCAGTAGCCTATTTTTCTGATGAGGTAATTGATAATGAAAAGGGATATAGTTAGAATGAGAGGTGGCAGAAGGCAATAGAAGGCACAATGAATTTGGAATCAAGATCAGTGCTCAAGTCTCTTCCCAGACTTTCATCAACTGAGTGATCTTGGAAAGGAACATCACCTCTATAGATTATCACATTTGCAAAATGAAGAATCCAGGTTGATTCTGAGATTATAAACCCATGTAATTAGAAAAATGGAGAAATTGTCAAAAGTAAAATTGGGGAGAGGGGTAAATTTGGTAGAAAAAATAATGAGTCCTGTTTTTTACAAGGTTCTCTATTAGCCCTGTTCTTGTGGGGGAAGAATGATTTGAGAAGGAAGATTATAAAAATGAATCAATGATCAAGCATTTATAGTTACCACGTACTAGGCATTTGCTAAGTTATGGGAACCCAAATATAAATTACCCTGGTCGTTAGAAGCTTAAACACTCATATAAGAAAATAACATATAAATTAGGGGCTAGAAGTTGCATTGGGGAGAAAGACATACATAGAAATATGGTGTGAAATGGCTGGGGGGGGGGGGTGTTTTAATTCTGGGAAAGAAAAAAATAAAAGCTTAACTATCAAACCCTGAGTCCTAATGTTCTGATGAAAGGTCATCCTGAAGAGGAAGAATGGTTTGAAAAATGTGTAAGACATGATCCCTGACAATGAGGTACTTATAAATAATCTAATTAGGGAAATAAGACATTCTTACAAAAACAAAAACAATTTCACTATACAAAGCATATAGTAATAGAACATATTAATTCTCATAGCAGTAAGTCATCATTATCAGAGGTACAGATGACATTATTTTTCTTTGGAAAGGAGTAGGTGGGAAACCAGGGAGATCTTCATTGAGAAACTGGCGTTTGAACTGAGTCTTAAAGGACAAATGGGATTTAGAAAGAAAGTGAAGAAAAGGAGAAAGGGTTCAGGAATTGAAGAGAAAGCATTCCAAAAGGAGGAACAACATGAGCAAAGATTAAGAAGTGGGAAGGAAGAGGTTCCCAAATCCAGAGAAAGTGTTCTAGTCTGTTTGTTTCTTGTTTTGCTTTGTTTTCTGGAGATTAGGACATAGAAAGGTGAGTGGTCAAAAGTATACTCCTGGAGAGCAAGAACTATTTGCTTTCTTTTTTAATTCAAGCATCTATCATTGTGTCTTGCATATAGTTTTTAATAAATGCTTATTGAATTGAATCTAATTGAATTGAATGGGTAATAGGAGACAAAGACAAAAAGAAAGGTTTAGGAGGGAGGGGGAAAAGTTTGGAACTCTAAATTTTGTAAAAGTAAATGCTAGGTGGCACAGTGGATAGAGCACCGTCCCTGGAGTCAGGAGTACCTGAGTTCAGATCTGGCCTCAGACACTTAATAATTACCTAGCTGTGTGGCCTTGGGCAAGTCACGTAACCCCATTTGCCTTGCAAAAACCTAAAAAAAAAGTGAATACTAAAATTTCTTTACATAAAATAGGAAAAAAATACAATTTTAATTAGTAAAAAGCTTTGGATCTAGATTGTAGAAGGTCTTCAAAATTTGGTTTTATTCAGATATTTCACTGAGAGTTTATGAGCTGGGTTGGGATTAGGGCAGAAGTAATAAATGTAATTCTCAATTGCAATTATCCCTTTGGTAAGATGGGAAGAATAGATTCAGATATAATCATGAAAGCTATAAACAGGTTTTATACATAATCACAAATTGAGCCATAGAGAAAGAGGGGATAAATTTACTGTTAAGAACTCCAAAGGTGTTTTAGGCCATTAACATCAATGGTCATATGAGAGAATGTTGAGGTAAAGTACATTTACAATACATTAACTTCCATTACTATTAACAATCTAAATCACAACTTCTCTTTTCTCTTTACATAGAGGGAGCTTATTTTCCTAAAGAAATAATATGGAATTCTGTCAATAGTTCTTAATGCTCTCTTCCTGCTATCCCTTAATGATGACAATGAGAAGATCCAAGATCTAAAGAATCATTCATTTATATTGCTCAATGGAAGAAAATATATGTGCAGCTAAAATGACCTTTTAACCCAAAGGATTCATATGTTGCCAGTCATTTTCTAAAACCAAAATTATTCATTCTTGCCCCTCCAAATTATCTCTTCTCCTCTTCCCCCCTACACTCAAGCATCTAGTAATATATAGCAACTGGCAGCCACCAATGGTAAGCAAGTAAAGATAGAGGAAGATTGAAAACACTTATGCACTTGATAATATGATTGAGGAAAAATCAGCATTTGTTTCAAAATTTTACTGTTTTCATAGAAGTGTTAGTATTTGGGATGAAGGTGACATCAGGAAAGGCTCAAGGATACTTTTAAGACCTCTTAAAAAAACTTCAGTATCAGTTGTGAGACATAGGAAACACTGGAACAAGACTGCCTTGCATGGTATGTCCAAATCAGAGAAGGCATTTGCTATACAAACAAACCAAAGCACAATACCACAAAGAAAATGTGAAATGCACAAATCAAGAGACATCTTCAATCCAAATGTTCCAGTAGTCTATTTGTGCACAACCTGTGGTAAGGCATGCCTAGCTAATATTGGTCTAATCGGCCACAATTGAACACACTGTACTTTGTGATGTCATTGGCCCTCTTTGTGTAGGAAGGAGAAACAATGACCATATATGCAAACAATAATTTTTATTGACTGTGAAAGGGCTGCCTACTAAAATGAAAAGGAAAAACTAATTGATAATTTCCAAGATCAATTTCCATGTAAATGTTTCTTCTGCAATAATCTTTAAAAAATTTTGTCCAGTCAAGCAGGTTAAATGAGAGAGGTCCCCCACAAATTTGTTTATGCTACTGATTTGCCAGATAATCTTTTGAATAATACTGGGTAACTAAATTTATTCTAGTCCAATGAATGGTTTTAGAGCAATGAGACAAAGAAGAAACATTCATCACTAGCACTACAAGATAGTCTATGTTTTGTTTCATTTTTAAGACATTCTAGAATAATCTCATATCTTTTTCTTTACAATAAAATTAGGTTACTAGTCGGGAAATATCGCAGATATTCTATATAGCTATTTAAACAAATCAACTTACAAAATCTCAAAAATATTTTGGGGAACAAGATAGAAATGGGTTGGTTGGTAGAATAATTAGGTGTTCTGAGAAATGGTTGAATGAGCAAATACAAAGATTGTAGATTAATGAATAAATAGCAATTTAGAGGGAGATTCTTAAAGAAGAACTTCTCAGGGGGCGGCTAGGTGGCATCGTGGTTAAAGCACAAGCCTTGGGAGTCAGGAGTAACTGGGTTTAAATCCTGTCTCAGATAATTAATTATTACCTAGCTGTGTGGCCTTGGGCAAGCCACTTAACCCCATTTGCCTTGCAAAAACCTAAAAATAAAAGAACTACTCAGCTATGTACTTTGTCCTATTCCATTCAACCCTTTTTCAGTGATTGAAGGAGTGTATGACACACATTCATATGTACAAAAGCATAAACCTGGAGTTGATAGTTAATACACTGAATATAATAATAAGATTTTTTAAATCACAAGTAATAATTTTCAACTTCTGAATAATTTCAAATCAGCACATGTCTAGTAAGTACCCTTGTAACTTCGCTGAACTGAACTATAAAACCAAAAACAAATATCTGCCTTCATAGAATGAAGAGTTAACTGAGCAGTTACAATATGTGCACAGTAAAAGTAGAATAATTCCAGGAGAGAGATAGAACTAATCACAATGACCCCAGAAAGTCTACCAATTAGGAAAATATACATAAACTAAACCTTGAAGGAAACAGGATTTCTAAGGGGCAATCTTGAGATGGGGCACTAACAAAAATGGGAGTAATATAACAATTCTGAAAAGATAGTCAGATGCAAGTAAGAAGAGGCTTTTAAATGAGATTATCCTATACTATAGGGGCTGTATAGAAGATAAATTATACACTTTAGAGATTTGGAGCAGGAAGAGTAATAAGAAAGGGATCAATCAAAATAAGAGCTAATAAGGGCCTCAGCTAAGGTAGCAGATATCTGAGATAAAAGAAGGGTAGAACCAAGATAAAGTAGAGATAAAGTCATTATGATAATTGATTAAATAGGAGAGGTGAAAACAAGGGAAGAATCAAATATGACCATTAGGTGGCACAGACCTTGAGTCAGGAAGATTAATCTTTGTTCAAATGTAGCTTCAGATACTTAATAGTTATGTGACGGGGTGGAGCCAAGATGTTGGCATGAAGGTAGCATTTCCTGAGAACTCCAAGCCTCTAAACCCCAACAAAATAAACAAAGGATGGCTCTAGCCAAAATTTAGAGGGGGGGCAGAACCCACAGAAAAACAGTGATACATTTGCCCAGTCCAAGATAATTTACAAGTTCCGCTGGAAAGGTATGTTTCACCAGGGTCAGGGGTTGGAAAAAAAGCTGCCGCATAATCCAGCCCAGCAAAGCACAGCACAGCACAGCCCAGAGATTACGGACAACAGCTTGAAAGGGCAGTTAGAGAACTCTGCTGCACTTGGGTGAGTGTAGAATGAGGAGCACAGCCACAGAATCTGCAGCTAGAATCAGAAATAAGCAGCCTGCTCCCCCCAGAGATGGTAAGGGAAGTCTGCAAAGATTGCTCTGCTCTCCTTGGGGTAGGACTCTGCTGTTTGCCTACACTGACATTTTGCAGTTTGGGCTTCCATACTAAATAACCAAGCTGGATCTCTCCTTATAGCCCCAGGGCAGAGGGTAGTGCTGTGGTCATCTACATATCAAAGCACAGACTAGAGAGTATAAGACCTTGGAGGAATAAAGGTCCCAGTGGGCTATCTCCGCCTCCCACCAAAAAAATAACCCCAAAGCCTTGGAAGTGCTATAAATTAGTCTTGGGCTGAGGAAATGAGTAAACAACAGACAAAGAAGAATCTGATAATAGAGAATTAATTTAGTCCCATGGAAGATCAAAACACATACTCAGATTATAACAAAATGGGAACTTCCATATCCAAAACCTCCAAGAGAAATAGAAAATGGGTTCAGACTATGGAAGAGCTCAAAAAAAGACTTTGAAAAATAATTAAGTGAGGTACAGAAAAATTGGGAGGAGGAATGAAAGCAATGCAGAAAAGTCATGAAAACCACATCAAAAGCTTGGTGAAAGATAAACAAAAAATACTGAAGAAAATAATATGTTAAAAACCAGTTTAGGCCTAATGGGGGAAAAAAAGGGCAAATGAGGAGAAGAATGCCTTAAAAAGCATAATTGACCAGCTGGAAAATGAGATAAAAAAGCTCTCTGAAGAAAATAATTCCTTCAAAAGCAAAATGGAACTAAAGGAAACTGATGACTTTGCAAGACAGCAGGAAGAAATAAAACTCTTCCAAAAAAGCCAAAAATTAGAAGAAAATGTGAAATATCTCATCGGAAAAACAACTGACCTCAAAAACAGAGCCAGAAGAAATAATTTTAAAATTATTTGGCTATCTGAAAGCCATGACCAGGAGAAGAACCTAGACTTCATTTTTCAAGAAATAATACAGTAAAGTTGCCCTGAGATCCTAGAAGCTGAGGGTAAAATAGAAATCGAGAGAATTCACCAGTCATCCCCTGAAAGACATCCCAAAAGAAAAACTTCCAGGAATATTATAGCCAAATTCCAAAAACTCCCAAACTAAAGAGAAAATCTCCATAGTCAGGATTACACAGGATCTGGCAGCATCTATATTAAGGGCTTGTAAGGATTGGAATATGATATTCTGGAAGGCAAAAGATCTTGGTTTACAACTGAGAATCAACTACCCAGCAAAACTGAACATCCTCTTTCAGGGGAAAAGATAGATTTTCAATGAAACAGAGGCCTTTCAAACTTTCCTATTGAGATGAACTTGATGATGTTGAACTGTTTGTATTCCTGCATGGGAAGAAAATATTGATAACTCATATGAACTTTCTCATTTATAAGAGCTGTTAGAAGGAGCATATATAGACAGGTCATAGGAAGGAGCAGAATATAATGGTATAATATAGTAAAAAAAGATGGAGGCAATGAGTGATAAAGGAGAGTACTGGGAAGAAGGAAAAGGAGATGAAGAAGAAGCTGAGAGATTTCACATAAGAGTCAAGAAAAAGCTTTTTTCAATGGACTAAAGGGGCGAAAGGCAAGGGGGAAAGAGTGAGCCTTCATTCTCATTGGAAATGGCTCAGGGAGGAAATGACATACACACTTAATAGGGTGAGGAAATCTATCTTGCCCTGTAAAAAGGTGGGAGAAGAGGGACAGGATGAGGAGGAATGGGGGGATGGAAGGGGGGATAGGTGATAGAAGAGAGAGAAGATCAAGGGAGAGGGTACTCAGATTCAACCCACATTTGGACAGGGCCAGGATGAAAGTAGAGAGAGAACAGAATAAATGAGAGTAGAAAGAAATATAGTGGAGGTACAGCTAGTAATAGCAACTGAGGGGAAAATATTGAAGCAACTTCTCTGGTGGACTTATGATAAAGAAAGCAACTCACTCCAGAGACAGAGTCATTGAAATCTGAACACAGGCTGAAGTACAATTTTTTTTCTCTCTCTCTATTCTTGAGATTTCTCATCATCTTGGGGGGGGGGGGTATGCTTATTCTTATGTTTACTCTTAAAACATTCAATTTATATCAATGTATGGCATGGAAACAATGTAGAGACTGTCAGACAATCTTCTGTGGGGGGTAAGGGAGAAAGAGGGAATATTGTAGAATTCAGAGCCTTGTACAAAAGGATGGGTACATATTACTATTGTATATAATTGGAAAACAAATAAGATGTTAAAATGAAAAAAATAGTTATGTGACCCTGGACAAGTCATTTCACCTTTATTTCCTCAGTTTCTTCAGTTGTAAAATGAGTTGAAAAAATAAATGGCAAACTGTTCAAGCATCTTTGGAAAGAAAACCCCAATGGGGTCCTGAAGAATTGCGTATTACTGAACTGAACAAGTATGAAACAAGGTTGTAAACCTGAGTGACTAAAAGTATGGTGGAATCATCAAGAAAACTATGCTTATACTCAAATAAATTTTTCATCTCTTTGAGGTGATTACTCTCTCTCATGATTCAAATCACAACCTGTTCAACCTTGCCTATCTGCCATGACTCTTGCCTTTGATCTTCCATGAGTTTGTCACAGAAGAGGTAAATCCAGCATACTAGAGGCCTTCCATCATTCCATTGTATACTCCATCAGTGTTTCAAGAATACCAATGAAGTGTACAGACCATTAATCATCTGTTTCCATCACATAATGCAACCAGACCATCTTATTTTTTGCATTTGAGAACAATAATAATTGACATTTATGCAGTGTTTTTAAATTTGCCTTAGATTGACTCTCATAGGAGTCTCATAACAACTCTATGAAATAGGCAGTACTGTTATTTTTTATTGAATTTGAGTGACTAATCCATGGCTAATAAGTGACAAGGATGAGGATTGAATCCAGATTTTCCTGAAGTAAATCTCCAACTCCTCAGTGTACAACACAACCTCTCTTGGACTTCTCCTTTCAAGACTCTTAGCTTAGATTGTGTCCTGAATTGCTGACAACTTCAACAATAAAAAAACTAAGCATTTCTACTTCTATCTTAAGATTTCATCACTCCAAACTAATGTTCCCATGAGAGTAGTTACAGGCCTTCCCTATATTCTAGAAGTAAACACAAAGTTCTTTTTTTCCTAAACATTCATTATCTGATTCTTTGAATACTTTCTCTGTTCTTAGAAATCATTAGTTTTTCCCAGGGAAAGTTGGGAGAAAATTCAGAAGAGCTAAGTAGGGAATACTCCTGCACTGGTAAGAAATGCCCCTCTCTATATTCTCTGAAAGAAGAGTTTTTTATGGTTGATTATTTTGGTCCATGGAATTCTTTATTAATTAAAATTATGTTCCCTATAATTGGGTATTGGGAATTGATCCCTTAAGCATTCATGTGTTTTCTTCACTTCAGAACATTCACTCTTCAAAACTTTAAATTGCTGTGGGGATTTTAAAAAAAAAAGGTTTCTTAAAGAGACAAAAGATTTAAAGTATCCTCTGAACCTAGTGCCTCATCTTTCAGAAATTCTCTTTACACAGAGAATTGGAGGTTGTGGATCAACTAAATTTCCCATCATGTGGTTTACATATGAGATGATGTGATACCTAAGGCTGGAAGACTACCAAACATCTAATCCAAGTCTCTTATTCTAAAATAGTCCCAAATAGGATAAATGAGTACATTAATGTCTCACAGGTAATCAATGGGGGAGCCAGGAGCCTAGTCTCCTGACTCTCAGGTGCTTCTCAAGCAAAATATTTTAATTCATTAAAAGATACTATATTTTACTTCATCTTTGCTTCAAATTAGGTAAGTAGCAGAAAGGTTCTGTTCCAAGATCTCTCTTAAATGTATTATCTTCAAGAGGTATTTCAAAATTCTCTGTAATGCTGGGTTTATATCAGATCTTTGATCTTGAAAAAGGACTCTAAAAACCAAGCATTTCATATGCAACTATCTATGGAAAAAACCAACATAACTTGAATCAGAGAATCTAAAAGATAACCAGGATAGAAACAATTTAAATCTAATATATAAGAACTATCTAGAAATAAATCAACACCTATGAGTCAATGTTTTGTAAATAAAAGTTCAGTGTTCCTGGTTTTATTCTCGTATTGTTAGCATTCTTATGGTTTTTTTTCAAAAGTGATGCATTTGTTTCAACTAAGGCTATGCCATCATGCCATCTCAGAGCCCTTCTGCTTCTTAATGGTCGCTAATATTGCCCACCAAAGTTTTTGAAACTAGAACATGAAATTGGATGCTAATTTTAAATTCCCAGATTGAAAGACATTTCATCAGTTATCTAATTCAATCCTTTCTGAAAGCCTGAATCTTTTATGTAACAACCTAAAATATTGCTTTCAAACCTCTGAATGAATATCTCCAAATATAGAAAACTCACTGCTTCACAAGACAACTTCTGACATATACTGTTGTTCATCCAAGGAATGGCCTAGTCAAATTTGAAGAGGGTCATGGTTCAGGGCAATGAATTATTGTAATGCATGTTGTATGTTGTGGTAAACTTTTCATCTATGTTGCAAAAAAAACAGTGCTAACACCAATGAATTCACAGATATTTGAACTACATAAGAAATAGATGGATCAGATTCAAATTATTTTGTGTTAGGAAAGAAGAAATTTCTAACAGCAAATACATAAAAAAGCTATAACTGATTCTCAGTGTAGGAGGATGTCATGCTTCTAACTTACCCTGAATGCTTTTCTTAGAGTCCTCTCTCCTCTCCAGCTGGTAAAAAACTCAGATTTGACATTTCATCTTTTTTGGATGTTCCATCCACTTACAGAGGTATTTTCACCATTGCACTGCACTACTTCTCATTGGGGAATAAAAGGTTTAGTAAGCATGGCTCTAGAATCTTTCTAAGGAGACAAATCTCAGAGATGGAAACAATCCAGCAGATGGAAGGAAAAGAGCATTATATTTGGGGGCAGAACATCTGTATTCAAATATTGATCATTGCATTCATGTGACCTTCCATGAATCTCTGAATCTCACAATTCAGAAAATGTAGAGATTTAGACTGACTTCCAAGGTCCCTTCCAGTTCTTGTTTGTTTGTTTGTTTTTGCAAGTCAAGGGGGTTAAGACTTACCCAAGATCACATAGCTAGGTAATTATTAAGTTTCTGAGGGCAGGTTTGAACTCAGGTCCTCCTGACTGAAGGGCTGTGACTGTATCCACTGTACCAGCTAGCTGTCCCCATCCCTTCCAGTTCTAAATGTAAGATTATTCATTTTTATTTTATCAGTAAACTGACACCCAGAGGTCAGATGGTACAATAGATAGAATGTCTGGCCTGGAGTCAAGAAGACTCATCTTCATGAGTTCAAATCTGACCTTAGACACTAACTAATTGTGTGACACTAAGTATGTCACTTAACCTGCTTACCTTGGTTCACTTATTTTTCAAATGAATTGGAGAAGACAATGGCAAGCCATGCCATTTGTCAAGAAAACCCCAATTGAACACTATAAAGTGACTCCAGAGAAGCAAAGTAATATGTTCAAGGTCTTAAAGCTAACAACCACACAATTATTAATAATATTAACAGTTAGGATTTGTGTGCTGCTTTCTAATTCACAAAGTATCTTATCTATATTATCTCATTTGATCCTGACAATAACCTATGAAGTAAGTGATATTATTATCCCCTTTTTAAGGTTAAAGAAAGGAAGGCTGAGGGGAGGCTAGGTAGCAGTGGATAAAGCACCAGCCCTGGAGTCAGGAGTACCTGGGTTCAAATCTGGTCTCAGAAACTTAATAATTAACTAGCTGTGTGGCCTTGGGCAAGCCACTTAACCCCTTTTGCCTTACAAAAGGAAGGCTGAAAGAGCTTAAGTGATTTATCACAAAGTTAGTAAGTGTTAGAGACAGGATTCAAATTCAAGTCTTCTTGACTTTCCAATTAGCATTCTATTTCCTATGACACATAGCTAGGAAGTGACATGGCAAGAACTTGAATCTGGCTCTGATTTTCAGTTCACTTTCCCTAAGGAAGCTATTGTCACTTTAAGGAAATTTTTAAAGCCCAACTATTAAGCTCAGTAGCTTACTCTTTACAATAAGAAAGTCTAGGACACTGTTAAATTCATTCTTATGACATACTATGCCAATTGTTGATAGGGTAAAAGGAAAAAAACAGCTGCAACAATTAAAAATGAAATGAAGTATTTCATCTGAAGAACAGGATTCATAAATTCTTCCTGGAAATGTTTACAACCAATTAAGGAATAAATGAATAAGTGAGTGAGAAAAAGCATGTATTAAATTCTTATTATGGGCGTGGCTAGGTGATGCAGTGGATAGAGCACAGGCCCTAGAGTCAGGAGTACCTGAGTTCAAATCTGACCTCAGACACTTAATAATTACCTAGCTGTGTGGCCTTGGGAAAGCCACTTAACCCTGTTTGCCTTGCAGAAACCTGAAAAAAATTCTTATTTTGTAAAAGTATATGTATATATAAAGGTCAAATAAGAGTAAAATGTTTCATGATGAATATAATAAAAAATGACCTGAGTAAAGCTTGTCTCCCATTTAACACAGTAACAGGAGATAAGAGGGAGACTATATGAATAAAACAGTTATCCAAGGTCTGCAGAGAAAATTAGCTTTCTCTTGTCAAAAATGGAGGTAAATAACTTTATTTGTTTCCCTATAAACTTAAGCCTCCTGACTATTCCTTTATTTTATTTCTTAGAAAAAGGAATTGAAATACTATCAATTCTTCAATAAAGATTTATAATGTTCGACAGTCATTCTTATTCTCTCTGAACACTAATTTGTTGTTTTATGGATTGATTCTAAATCATCTAAATAGTCTACAGATAGGTGATAGATACATATAGATAGGAAAAAAGAAAAGAAAATGAAAGAAAGAGAGAGAGATGAGAGAGAAGAGAATGAAAAAGTTAGAAAGAAAGAAAAGAGAGGAAAAAAGAAAAAAAGAAAGAAAAAGGAAGGAAAGAAGGAAGAAAAGAAACAAATGAAAGAAACAAAAATGAGGAAGTAATGAAAGAAGGAAGAAGGAAGATAGATGGATAGAGACAGACAGAAAGAAAGAAAGATGATAATTTTTTTTAAGTTTATTAAGCACTTTCCATGTGTTGCAAATTGTACTACACATTGGTGAAGAAAAATACAAGTCTGACAGGCTCTGGCTTCAAAGAGCTTACATTCTAATAGGGGAAGATAACACCTAGAGAATAACTGGAAGGAGAGGCAGAAAGGACAAGGTGCCAAAGTGCACTTGGAAGTGTTGTGCAATATTGGGCTCCAGCAACAGAAGGAAAATTAATCTATCAGAACCAAGAGATCCAGGAATAGAGTTAAAGTTACTTGTGGAGAGGAGACAGAGGTGATAGTCAGAGGTGAGGGAACAGGTCCTAGAATACTACTAAAGTTAAAGGTAATGAGAGAGAGAGAGAGAGAGAGAGAGAGAGAGAGAGAGAGAGAGAGAGAGAGAGAGAGAGAGAAACAGAGAAACAGAGAAACAGAGAAACAAAGAAAGAGAAACAGAGAAACAGAGAAACCAAAAAATAGACTAGATGCTTTCATGATTTCAGAGGGAGTGAACTCATTTCTCTTTGTATCTATAGATGATTTTAAATTATAAATGACAATTACATTTAAAATTATATACTCTTTCTTCCATCAAACCAACCAGATGAAGTTGTCAGTTCTAATGTTGTCCATGTTCTAGTCCATCAAAAGCAGAAATCATTGCTAAAAAAGAAAGATGTATTAAGAAATTCAGTAACTCGATTTCTATATCTAATCAATTTCATAAAGACAGAAGGAAGGAACTAAAAAAAATAACAGACCTATATTCGTACCATCTTCTTGATAGTGCTTTGATTTTTTTAATCTGCATAATGAGAGAAGAGAAGGGGTTTTTAACATGGGACTGGATTTTTTATATTTTATTATCTTATTTCAATATAATTAGTTTCTTTTGTAATCTTTGCAAATTTATTTCTTAATTTTAAAAGCATTATTCTAAGAAGGAATCTGGAGGCTTCACCAGGCAGCCTTTGACAGAGAAGTTAAGAATCCACTAAAAAATCAATTAGTTTCTTCCAAGATCTAATTTCATAATATAAAACATACCCAGAAATATCAACAAAGAAAAGTAATTTTATTTGGCATATTTGAAAATTGAAGAAAGAGATATATTAAACTAAAATTAAAAATAATGACATTCAATGGTACTGTTAGCATCTTAGATTTCCTAGAAGAAAACAATAACTTAACAAAATTTTAAAACCATACATATACAAATATTACTTTAAACTTGCATATCGAGTGCAATTTATCAGACACTTTTCTCTCCAAATAAGCTGGGGCTAATGTCATTCAAGGGGTTTATTTAAGAAGGCATCAAGAGAAAAACCCCTCATTATAATACAATCTTACCTCTTCCTCTAACTCTACACAATAGCACTTTAATTTTACAAAGTCATTTATATAGGTATGCTTTTCTCTCTGCCAGTACAAAAATACTTCTGACTTTGATTAAATATAGAAATCAAGTTATTAATCTTCTGAACTCCTTTAAGATTGTTCTTATATTATTTCTGCTATTGGTGAATTAGAATACAGACAACATTAAAATCAGAGACTTCATATGGATGGTCTTACAGAGGAAAGAATATAAAATTTTGAGTGAAATAATGACTTCAATTGGAAGGTATCCTGGAGGAAAGAAAATACAATTTTGAATGGAAACAAAGATTTGCAAAATGCTTGTCATGTTATCTCATTTGATCCTTATAATAACTCTCTGAGGTAGATGCCATTGTTATCCTAATTTTACAGATAAAGAAAAATGAAGAAAAATCTGTAAAGGACAAAGATTAAATGACTTTCCAGGTTAACAAAAAAAGAACCTGACCAGAAGTCTATACAATAACATAGTCCAGGACCAGCATTATATAATAAGGCTCAAATTTTTGTTCAAATCCTAATAGTGCTTTGTTTTATATTCTCCTCTCACTTCCTACAGCTAAAAGGAGAAAGACATGGAAGGGATCAATAAGACAGTCATAACTGAATTCATTCTACTGGGACTTTGCAAATACCCCAAACTTGAGATTTTATTTTTTGTGTTATGCATAACAATATATATAGTCATCCTCTTTGGAAATAGTGTTATTATCATCCTGACCATTCTGGATTCCCATCTTCATACCCCCATGTATTTCTTCCTCAGCAATCTCTCCTTCTTAGACATCTGTTACACATCTTCATTTGTGCCCAAAATGCTGGTGAACTTTCTATCAAATAGAAAATCCTTGTCCTTCTCAGGATGTGTAGCCCAGATGTCAATCTCCTTTGCCATGGGAACAACAGAGTGTGTCCTACTGGCTGTGATGGCTTATGATCGCTATGTGGCCATCTGTAACCCTCTAAGGTACCCCATTGTCATGAACAGAACTGTTTGCATGCATCTGGCAAGTTTGTGCTGGCTAATAGGTGGTTTTGACTCTCTGTTTCAAACCATTCTTACTATGCAGTTGCCTTTTTGTGGGAAAAATGTCATTGACCATTTCACATGTGAAATCCTGGCAGTCATGCACCTGGCATGTATTGACATCTCCTTAAATGAATTCATCATGCTAGTAGGAACTATAATCGTTACCTTGACCCCTCTCTTATTAATCATTATTTCTTATGTCTTCATCCTTTCCACTATATTAAAGATCCGCTCTGCTGAGGGGAGAAGCAAAGCCTTTTCTACCTGCTCAGCCCCACCTGACTGTGGTGATCATCTTCTATGGGACTATCCTCTTCATGTATATGAAGCCCAAGTCCAAAACCTCATTGACCACAGATAAGCTGATTGCCTTATTTTATGGTATTTTTACCCCCATGCTCAATCCTATCATATATAGTCTGAGGAACAAGGATGTGACTGGTGCAGTGAAAAAAGTGCTAAGCAGAAATCTGTCCCTATGGAAACTGAAAGATTTGGTTTGACTCCATTCTGCAGGTCCACATAATAGGGTAACAACTTACTTGAATTTCTTGAATTCCTAATTTGAGACATAATCTTCTACAACAAAGAACATGTACCTCTCCCAATCCATCCCCTCTTGTACAATTCTGGTTCATGTTTTCTGAAAAAATTCTCAGTAGAGGCCTTACTCTATTTTTTAAGTGTCACAAATATATCATTGTGTAACTTGGAATCTCTACCTATTTTTGCAATCTTACTGGTGAGCAATCCTATTTCCTTTTCTGATCCTATGTTTTTGATAACATATCTTAAACTTTTTTATTTAAACCTTTATTGTTGCAGCATTTTTTATTCATCTTTTCCTCATTGGGGGATGGTTGGAGAGTCTTATTGGTGGGGGGTTGTCACAACTATTCAGTAAAACAGCAAGTACATAGCCTTTAAAACAAGTTTGCATTTATGAAATTTTTCATAAAGGAATATGTGACTTAGTTATCCACATTCAGCATCCACACACTTCTTTTCTTGAACTAAATAAAAGTATACTCTAATCAAATGACATAATATTTGTAATGTGCAAAGAAAAATGCTTAGAAGGAATCTAATGAATGCTTGCTCCCTCTCCCTTTGGGTGTTTGAAGTTCTGAAGCAAGTCAATAACATTTATTATTTCCTAGTTGAAGAAAAGCAGTTTAGTAAAATGTTATATGGCATATGTATATATATATATATATATATATACATATATATATACAAATGCAATATAGCATATATATATTATATACAGAGACACATATATATACATATATATAATATATACATATATATATATATATATATATATAATTGGAATCTGAGAAGTCTGGCTTTTAAATATTTCCTTAAATATTTCCTAAATATTTAAATATTTCTTCATGAGTTCTGTAATCATGAGAAGTTACTTAACCTCTTCAAAACTCAGCCAACTCTCTCAGGAGTTCAAATTTGACACTTATTAGCTATGTGACCTTGGGCAAGTCTCTTAAACCTGATTGCCTCACATCCACGACTATCTCCCATCCTGATTCATATCAGGCCTCTGGACCCAGATGACTGAGGAGGAGAAAGTGAAGTTGGTGATTTTAGCACAGCACTCCTTCATTCAAATCCAATTCATATATTTGTCATGGCATCACCTTCCTGTTGTCATGGTCTTCTTCGAGAACAAAAGACAAACATCAAACATTGAATGAGGAGGCAGCCAAGTTGTTCAATGAGTAGAGCACTGGTCCTGGAGTAAAGAAGATCTGAGTTCAAATCTAACCTCAGACACATTAGCTGTGTCACCTTGGGCACTTGATTGCCTCCAAAATTTTCAATGAATTTGAGGTACTTAGAAAATTACCGTGTCCTGTATATTTACAAAAATATCAGTGAAGCAAAGCAGAATAGACCATAGGCAACAAAAGGAACATAGGGAGATCATATCCAATTGAATTATTAAGAAGACTTTGTTTCATAGTTGCAGAAACTGAGGCAAAATGAATGTGACTTACCCAGAGTCACACAGCTAATAAATTTCAAA
Organism: Macrotis lagotis; assembly: GCF_037893015.1. NCBI lineage: Eukaryota > Metazoa > Chordata > Mammalia > Peramelemorphia > Peramelidae > Macrotis > Macrotis lagotis. The sequence goes on along the minus strand of NC_133665.1, from coordinate 43,866,716 downwards.
AGATAGATTTGAATTCAGATTTTCCTAATTCTAGACCTAGTGGTCTATCCACTGGCTGTCTCTTTATCTCAGTTAGGCAACAGCTGCTAGTTTTGTGCCAATCCAGTTCATATTGCTAATCTACTTCTCTGCTTCTACCACTCTGTTCTGAGACCATGAATGGCTTCTCAAAGTGATCTCCATCCTTAAACCCAGCTTTGTTCCACAGGCAGGGGAACAACTACCAGGCCACCCACACCATTTCCCACTGCCCAGCAGAGACAGTTAACATAGATTCCCCAAATGGGCATCTATTTCATCTCCAAGTTGCAGACCCACAAAAATTCTGAGTGGATCTCACTTGGTAAAGAAATAGTAAAGAAAGCATTTCTGGGTTTATGGACTATAGTAGTAGCTTTTGAAATTGAATCATTTAACACGCATTTTTTTTCCTTTATGCTTATAAAGATAGTGCGGAATTATGTTGACTAAGTACAGAAGTGGGACAATAGTTCATACAAAAGTTAAAGTTGGAAATTATTCAATCCAACTTCCTTATTTAATTCACAATGAAAACAATTTTTCACTGAAAATATTGAGTATTGAAAAAATATTTTATACCAAATCATTCTGCTCATTTATTCTTTCCAAAACACAGCTATATGAAATTTATTAGGAAGATCTGGATTCAAATACCATCTTTGTCACTTGCTAGTTATGTAGACATGAGCAAGTCAGTTAATCTCCTTAGTTTTCTGATCTGAAGAAACTGGGGCTATTCCTCTCCAAGACTGATTCTCAGGGAAAGTCAAACTAGGCTATCCTTTGTCTCAGTTCTAACCTAGGGTTTAATATTGATGGGTATAGTCTATAGCAAACTGAGATCTGGGAAATAGCTTAAAAAGGTCAGGGTCTCCCATTGTATCTTGGGTCATTGCCAGTCATCTTGCCTCGTCTTGTCACTGTACTACTAGGACTGGAGGAAAGAGTGAGGTTAATGACTTTGAACAATCCTGCCTCACTTAAATATGTACCTATGCATCTTCTGGGGTGTGTGTATGTGTGTGTGTGTGTGTGTGTGTGTGTAGAAAGAGACAGAGAGACTGACAGACAGATGAGTAGGTAGATAAATGGAGATAGATAGATGGATATAGAGTTTTAAAAGTTGTCTTATTTGTCCAATTTGCCTGACCCACAATCCTAAATTTGTCAATTATTCCACAAAATTCCCATTCCCTAAAGCTGAATTAACTAAATTTTCTTGTTCCTTTGACTCACTCTTCAATTAGAGTGCACTGACATCTTCTTTCTAATTGCTCAGAGGGCCATTGTCCCTGAAGCATCAGAAAGTTTCTAAATTCAGCACTTTTTTCTTTTCAACTTTAAATTGCTTTGGGGATTAGCCTTGGGTAATGGCTACTTAACAAATATTAACTGTGATTCATCTATGAAAGTCTTACTATTTATGAAATGCATGCAAAATATTTTAACTTCAGAATGTATTTGATGATATTTTAGAAGAAGCAAGATGTCTCTTTGAAGAAGTGGAAATAATTTCTCAAACCTCTAGGTAAATATTAGATATTATGACCAGATTTCACAGTGAAATTTTTCTATTTCTGATCATAGCTACATGAGGATTTGGTTATATAGAATATGGATAACATGGGTTATTATATTCCAATCTATAGCTACCATTGATATTTATACTTGGTCCAATTACTCAATATTTGATTTTTTTTTAATTGTGGCTATTTCCTATCCTGAGTGATTTGTTTAGAAAGTTTTATAGCAGGAATTCATTGTTGTTCCACACAGTATATAATCTCATGCAAAACTCAGGAATTAATAATAATAATTATTACTATATATATAATTATCATTATGTATAAATAATCTGAAATTATAATTCTGAAATGACATGAAAATATGAAAACAATATATAATAATCATCCTAATAAATGATAATAACTGGAATTTGGACTAGTAAGTTTCTAAGGCAAAATTTGAACTCAGATCTTCCTGTCTCCAAGGTCCATGTTCTATCCACTGTATCACATAGCTAAAGAAACAAAGATTTAAATGTTAGAAATTTTGTAATATTTAAGTTCTAAGCTGTAGGCAATAAATGCTTATTAACCCTCTACTATGTAAGAAGTTTAGTGAAACAAGGTAGCACAATGGATATAGTACAGAGCTTAGAATCACAAATACTCATCTTACTGAGTTCAAATGTGGTTTCAGAAACTTACTATATGACCTTGGATAAGTCACTTAATCTTGTTTGTCTCAGGTTCCTTATATGTAACAAGATCCAGAAAAGGAAATGGAAAACAATTCCAGTATCTGTACCAAGAAAATCCCAAAGGGGTCATGAAGAGAACATGACTGAAAAAAAATCACTGAATAGCAACAAATAGCACACACATTAGGAATAGTTGTCTTCTGTCATGAAACATAACAAACAAATTACCTTACCTTCATGTTTAAGGAGAACCTTGTCACAAAAATTCAGAAAGGAGAAAATAAGGAGGAGTAGAGGTGATTGGCAGTGTAAAATACTACAAAAATATCAAGGAGGATTGGGGTTGATAAAGGTCATTAGGAATAAAAGCCATAAAGAATCTTTTCAGAGGGACAATGTCCTAAAGAGACATATCAGAGGTGGATCCCTTAATGAACAACTGGCTACAAAATTCAAGGTAAAAGTTATGGATGGGGAAAAAATTTCAAAAATATGATCCAATTAGTTGGCCAATTTTATTTATTATTCTTAATAGAATACTAATTATCATAGAACAATTCAACAAATATTTTTAAAGTGTTTAATGCATACATTCTATATAGAGGCAGCATGACATATCGGTCAGAATGGTTTGGAGTTTGGATGACCTGGGTTCAAATTCTTCCTCTGAAACCATGAGACACTCTTTGCCTTTTCACTCCTTGTTCCCCTTGACTAGAATTCTCTGCCCCACTTACTGTCACCTCTCATTTTCTATGCTTTCTTAAAGACAAATCATATCTGACTTTCTTTAAAGGCCTTTCCCAATACCCCCAGCAGTTTTCTCATTTTAGATCACCTTCATCTATTTTTTTATATACATCTTCTATAAGCCTAGTTATCTACATGTTATTTCCCCAAATTAGAATGTATATTCTTTCAGGGCAAGAGTTTAAATTTTTTTGGTCTTTTTTATCACCCCAGCATTTAGCACAATGACTGACATAAAAAGCAAAATGGATAACATTTTCTTAATGGATAACAAAATGGATAACACAGTTTCTTAACCTAGACTGAACACTGTTTTGTTTTGTTTTGTTTTATAAATATGTTTTATTTCTATCTATTTGGTTTTCTTTGTAATCCTATTCATTTTATTTTATGCATTTAAAATATTATTCTGAGAAGAAAATTCAAAAGCTTCATCAGACTACGATAAACCCAAAAAGGTTTGGATGTCATTAAAGATTTCTCATGTTGTACAGTATTTTGGTAATAGGGGAAAAAAGGAACTAGTGTTTCAATTAGCACAGAAATTTAGCACACAAAAACAATTTGCATGACATGTAGTCACAAATATAACATAAAGCAAAAGGCTAGATAGAAATTAGTGTTAAAAAGAAAAAATAGCTCATGAAGTGAAAACATTAATCCTTCAAATTAGCCTTATATTTCTTATGTAATATTCAACTTGCAGACTTTTCTGAAGCAAATGGAAATGGCTTGAACCTCACATATATTTTATAATTCTCTAATATACTTATTGCATAATATTATCTGTTATCTATATTTGTACGATCACTCTGGGATAGTAACTTCCATGAAGTTAAGGATTTTGTTTTGTTCAAATCTCATAGGTTCCCTTTGCCCCTAGAAAGGTACATTGTGCATAATAGGTATTCTGTTGATGATGAATGAATGCATACATATATGAATGAAATCCTATTTAGCTAAGTGTACTATGCCAGAAGTTGAGAGCCGCAAAAAAAAAAAAAAAGCAAAGGGGTTCCCTTTTAGGAAAACCTAGACAGGTAATTTTGGGAAAAGAAATTAGAATAAACTCTGTAGGTGTCGGAGTAGTTTGCACAGGGAGAATGGAAATATTTTCTTTTTGAAAATATAGGTGCTTTTGAGCTTTCAATAAAATATAATCTCCCAATACACATCAGTTTGTAGGAAAGATAAAATGACTAGGGAGGGCACTTTTCAGTTTAAAGATTGCTTAGTAGACCCATTTTACACAGATACAAACCATTCCTACCTAATCACAGAATTTGGCTGGTCCTAAGGATAGAACTTATTACTATTACATCTAGGAACAAGCAAGAGATCCAGAGTCTCTAATTCTTACTAATGTGTGATTTCACTTCTGAGTTTCATTTTCCTCAATTAAAGAAGGCAAGGGTTGGGCTAGATAATTACTGAGGTCTTTTTCCAGCTCCAGGTCTTATTATCTGTAATTTAGTAAAACAACAAGACTAGCAGTTTAAAAAAAATCAGGGCTGTGGTCCTGCTTCTGCCACTGATTAAATCTTTTTTTCAAAATTCTTAAAACTCTAGGAGTTTCAAATTCTGCAACATAATGATTTAATAATCCCTGCCCTGCTTTCTTTGCAGGCATATTGAAAGGGTTAAATGATATGATGTATGGAAAAACATTTTGTAACTGTAAAGCATTACATACATATGTGTGTTTGTGTGTGTGTTTGTGTGTGTGTGTGTGTGTGTGTGTGTTTGTGTGTGTGTGTGTGTGTGTGTGTGTGTGTGTAAGGGATGAACAGAGGTGACTAGGTGACACAGTGGTTTAAATGCTGGGTTTGGACAGGAAAACCTCAGCTCAATTCCAGGCTCATTTACTTGGGTGAATGACTTTAGGCTCTGTTTGCCTTAATTTGCTCTTCTATAAAATGAGGATAATCTAAAAGCATCCACCTTGAAAGGGAAAAGGAAGACAGTTGGCAAAGTAGATGGAGCACTTAGCTTAAAGTTAGGAAGGCTCATCTTTCATGGATTCAAATCCCAGCCTCCAACTCTTACTAGCTGTGTGACCCTGAGAAAGTTACTTACCCCTGTTAGCCTTGGTTTCTTCACCTGTAAAATGAACTGGAAAAAGGAATTACCAAACTGTTCTGGAATCTCTACCAAGAAAACCACAAGAGTAGTAGTGAAAAGTAGAATGAAACAACTACAAAATTGCAGGATTGTTTTGAGGATGAGATGAGAAATTAATGATAAATCTGCTTCCCATGGGTCTTAGCATATCATAAATGTTGTAATGTTGGTTACTATCATTTTATCTTCACTTCTAATTCAACTGTTCAGGTCATCAAAAAATTACTTTCTAAAAGTAATTGAAATGCCCCCTTATATTTGTTTGTTTATTTATTTACTTACCTGTGCATTTATTCATTCATTCATTTGCTCAGAAGCTTCATTTCATATATATACATACATATATATATATATATATATATATATATATATAAAATGGAAAAGTATTTTGTAAACCATAAAATACTACAGATATATGTGTGTGTGTGTGTGTGTGTGTGTGTGTGTGTGTGTGTGTGTGTGAACAGATGTTATAGTGGTTTGAATGCTGTGTTTGGAATCAAGAAAACCTCAGTTCAAATATATATTTGATGGAGTGACTCTAGGCTAGTCACTTAATCTCTGCCTTAATTTCTTCTTCTATTAAATGAGAATAATCTAATAGTATCCACCTTGAAGGGGGAAAGGGAGATATCTAGTTTCTGAGAAATGGCCATCACTTACTCCAGAGACTAAATATTCTAGTTTCTGATTTTCAAATACCAGTCTTATAATTCTGAAACTCTCCAGGTATTATGAAATGAAGAGTAAAGTATATGAATGAAGACATATATGACTGTGCTCACTCCAGGAAAATGGAGATCACAATGCTATGTAGCTTGTAAGCATTTTGATGTATTCATAGAATGTTATAAAAAACAGTTCTTTAGAAGCCATTTAGTCTAAACTCCTCATTTAATAGGCAAGGATGCAGATTATAGACAACTGTTCATATTTTACCCATACTGTCTTACTCAATAGGCTATTAGCAATCTCCTAGTTTCTGAATTTCCTCTTTAGCCTGAAATTCCTAAGCCTAACCCCCATTTGCCTACAATTCTTGAGGACTTGATCTCTGGTTCACTTGAAACAACTAAATAACAATAAATTTGCAGGATTATTATGAGGATTAGATGAGAAAATAATGATAAAGCTGCTTCCCATAGGACCTGGCATATCATAAATTATATATATTATCTTCACTTCGATTTCAACTGTTTGGATCATCAAAAAATTCCTTTCCGAAAGTCTTTGAAAATACTCCCTTAAAAAACTTACTCATTCTAACAAATCAAGTGAATGAATTGATGGACATGTAATGAATTTGGTTACCAGAATTAGTGTCAGGCCAGCTGTGAAGATTTTCCTGAAATGTAGTTCACACCATTTCATTCTTTTAATCAAAAGCCTTTTGTGAATCCCTACATACTAGTTCACTAAATCCAGATTCCTCTGCATGAATTTCCAAGAGATTTTACAACCTCATTTTACCTATCCACCCATTATTCTCCAATACACTTTTCATTACTCTACTCTTAGTAAGTCTGACCTTTTCACTATTACACAAGAATGTCAGTCTCATTTTACCTTTTAGTCTTTGCTTATATATATATATATATATACACATATATGTATATATATATATATATATATATATATATATATATATATATATATATACTGTATCCACTCAATAAAACATAAACTTCTTGTCTTTGCATCTTTGGTGCTAACAATATTTTGCCCATGGCAGGTGCTAAATAAACCTATACTGAATTGTATTCTTCATACTAATTAATTCACAAATTGGCAAGGGAAATCAGTTATACTGAATCACTAAAAAAATCTCTGAAAAATCCCATTCTTGATCTTTTACCTTTGCTGTCATTCCCTAGCTAGGTCTACACAGAATCAGACATTACTATTTGAGAGACATAGCAGACATGAGTCCCACAACTCCAGAAGACGGAATTCAACAATAGAAGCAGACACTTCTGAGCTTCCTATGATAATGTACTTTTGGTGCTTGCTTCCTGCTAAGAAAAGAAATTTCATTGAGATCAGAAATGAAAATAATTTCAAGTCAAACTATAGTGACAACCAAGTAATATAATTGCTGGAGAACTTTATATCATGTGAGTCAGTGATAAAAAGCATTTTGTATTATTTCTTCCTATGAATTCCTGCAAGGGGAAGAAATGGAAAGAATAAATAAAACTCTTGTGACAGAATTTTTTCTTCTAGGACTTTCTGGCTACCCAAGACTTGAAATCATTTTCTTCCTTCTAATTCTAGTGATGTACATAGTAATCCTGTTTGGTAATGGTGTCCTCATTATAGCAAGTATATCTGATTCTCGCCTTCATACACCTATGTACTTCTTCCTCAGTAACCTCTCCTTCCTGGACATTTGTTACACAACCATTTGTATACCTTTAACTCTGGCAAATTTCTTATCTAAGGAAAAAAACATTTCCTTTACAGGATGCGCAGTGCAGATGTGCCTTGGCTTTGCCATGGGAAGCACTGAATGTTTACTCCTGGGCATGATGGCCTTTGACCGTTATGTGGCCATCTGCAACCCTCTAAGATACCCCATCATCATGAACAAGATTGTGTATGTTCTGATGACTTCAGTGTCCTGGTTATTGGGAGGGATCAACTCAGTAATGCAAACAACTCTTGCTATGCAGTTACCATTCTGTGGAAATAATGTCATCAATCATTTTGCTTGTGAGATCCTAGCAGTCTTAAAATTAGCCTGTGCTGATATTTCCCTCAATGTGATTAGTATGATGGTTGCCAACATGATCTTTCTGGTTCTACCATTGGTGGTGATTTTTTTCTCCTATATCTTTATCCTCTATACCATTCTGAGGATGAACTCAGCCAAGGGAAGGCAAAAAGCTTTCTCAACGTGCTCAGCCCACCTCACAGTGGTGACTATATTTTATGGGACCATCTTCTTTATGTATGCAAAACCCAAGTCTCAGGACCCTCTTAGAGCTGACAAGTTGGAAGCAACAGACAAACTTATTTCCATGATTTATTGGGTAGTCATCCCAATGCTGAATCCCATCATCTATAGCCTTCGGAACAAGGATGTGAAAGTTGCTGTGAGAAATTTGCTCAGTCAAAAAACCTTTTTCTCAGTGAAACTTCTGTAGCATGGTTCCTTTTTAGGGAACTAATGGTCACCTACTTTGCTATTCTCTAAAGCATATTATGTAGCCCTCTATTCTTTATTTAGGAAAAAGTGTACATATAAATGGATGGACTATAAAGTAGGACAAAGATTTATACAGTAATGGTGCAATAAGTGTGTGTTATCAACTTTAAACAAATCTATTCTTTGAGTCTTAGACACTCCTTTATGCAATAGAGAAATCAATACAGCAATACAAAAATCCACTAAGGATTCTGCCATAGAAGAAGCCATGATCAGAAAACTTATTTCCATTTATCTCACTCAGTGGAGACCAGTTGAGATGGTCTAAAATTTTAAATCATGTTTATTACCTCATAACCATCAATATCTCTCAACTAAATTCAGGAGGTGAAAGGAGAAATGTGAAATTCTCATACTTGCAACATAATTAAAATCACTCTTGCTGATGTTGAATTAAAAAAAAAAATTATTCCTGACAACATTGTGGATAATGTGGATCAGAAAATGATTACATTTTGTCCATTCTTGGCTGTATTTTTTTAATTAAATGTTCCTTCTTAACTACTCAAGGGACCATTTTAACATTTCAAGGACAAGTACAAGCTCAAGTTTTTCACTCTTTCTTATTCAGATAATGTTGATGACTATTCATCAAAATGGTAAATGGAGCCAAAAATACAACAGTTTAATAAAGCAGATGTGTACATATTTATTCATATCTCCACAAAAAACATAGCCCATAAAGAAGATGATATATTTGAACAAACTAAAAGCAAGAATTGTACCAAAAAAAAAAACCATCTTAAGGAGTTTTTCTGCTTAAAGATTTATCCTGGAAAAATTACTGGATGTAGAGCCAGAAGGCCAAAATATGTTGATCATTCCAGTTGTGCCACATACTAGTTATAATACTTTAGGTAGATCATTAAATGCATTACAGTCTTAGTTGTTTCCTTTGTAAAATGAAGGGGTTAAAATGATTAATTCCTTGATATATTTCTACTCAGAAGTCCTGTGACAGTGCTCTATTCTTAATTTTTAAAAGTTTTTCCCATTTTGTTTTCTTTGTTCTTCTTATGTTAATACTTTCAAAAAACTATGATTTAATTAATGTAGGTTACTCAGGCTAAACTTCTCCACATATTCAGTATGGTTTTAAGAGCTGTTGGGTAAAAATTCTTTAACTTCAACAAACATTTATTCAATTACTGTAATATAGAGGCAGTATGGTGTGCTGAAGAGACAGTCAGCCTCAGTCAGGATTCAAGTCCTACCTCTAGCTTATACTGTTTAGATGACCCTGGACAACTCATTTAGTTTCTCTCTGCTCTCAGACATATTTTTAAGTATATAAATTATAGAGTTTTTGCCAATTTACCTTGATAGAGAGATTTCTTCACTAGAACTCTGTATATGGGGAGTTCATCACTACACAGATGGCATCACAGATACTTTTTTTTAATGTGTGGGCCACTGCACTAAACCTTCAGGACACAAGAGAATACAAAAATCAAAGAGCTCTTTATTTCATGGTGTTAGCTTTCTGCCAGAGCTTATATTTTGTTGTTCAGTGTTTTAATGACAAGCCTCTTCAATTTAAAGTAAGTTAGTCCTCAGATTATAGGTATAGTCTTCTATAGGGTTTATACTTGAAGCCTTTCCAGATTTGTAGAACCTGCCATAATTTCTGTTCTGCACATATTAACTTTAAAGATCAAAATTTCTACTTATAACAATGTAGGGTTTTAGAGGAAGAGTAGTTAGCCAAAATGTCTTCATATATTACCTATGTGTACTTTCTTACTTGCAATCACAATATCCAATGTCACAAACTCAGTAAAATTAAAATGTCAACAACAACAAAATAGAAGACTGCTAAGGCCAAAATGGATAAAGTCTATCTTCTTATCTTTTTTCTGAAGAATTTTGACTGTTCAGATAATTACTGAATTCTCTCTCTCTCTCTCTCTCTCTCTCTCTCTCTCTCATACACACACACACACACACACACACACACACACACACACACATACATACATCAAAAGCATTTTCCTTCCCTAAGTTGCCTTTTAAATTAGAACTCATCTTTCAATACTACTCTGCTGCTCCTAAAAGGTACCCCATTTCGAGTTTTATAATTGTGCTCTAAATAGTCAAGACAGGAATTATTATCACCTTATCATAGATTATCTTGCATTTTCTAAATTACAGGTCAGTTTAATCTCATTTATAGTGGAGGAAATCGTGAATAGTTAAATTACAGTTACATTTATGTACACATTTTACAGATAAAAATGAAGAATAATTAAGATCAAATAGCAGATTAAATTATTATCTCCTAACAAATAAAAAAAATTGAGAATATAATTGGGATGCTGATAGGTTTGTTGTGTGCCCTTAGTTGTTACACATGTAAGCAGGAATGTGCTGATGGGTGTTTTACTGGCCTCTCCAGGAAAAAAATGTACTTGGGAATCACTTTTAAGATTAGTCTGCATGGGGGAGCCAGATGGAACAATAAATAAAGCATAGCCCTGGAATAAGGAGGACCTGAGATCAAATCCAGCTTGGACACTTAATAATTACCTAGTGCTATGATCTCAGGCAAGTCACTTAACCCCACATTACCTTGCAAAAGATTAGTCTTTATTATTAACACTTTCTCCATTTTTTAAGTCTAGACAATCAACAAAACAAATAAATCAAAGCTAATCTGCAGTACTTTCCAATTTCCAAGTTATAAATGCCCACACTGAAAATTAACTAGCCATCTCTGTTTAGCCTATTTGATCTGCTGACAGTACCATTCTGATGATAACTGTTGAAAATTTGGAATAATTAAAAGACCTGAAGATTTTATAAATTTAGAGTTAGAAGAGGCCTTATTGAACAGTTAATCCAATTTGTTTATTTTAAAGAAGGGAAATTTGAGGTGCAGAGCATTTAAGTGGTTCATCCATGGTTTGTGGGAAGTGATAGTGCAAGGATTCATTCCTAGGTCATTATAACACAAAACTTGCATTCTTTCTGATGAACCACAGTACAATACCAGCTCTACTGGTCAGATCTAATAATATTCAGTTGGGATGAAAGGGGCAGTCAGGTATCACAACAGATAGAATGCTGAGACTGGAGTGAGAAAAAAACACCTTCCTGAATTCAAAACTGTCCTCAGACACTTACTTAGCCATGTGACCCTGGACAAATCACTTAACCCTATTTGTCTCAGTTTCTCCATATAAAATGATGTAGGAGGGCATCGCTCTCCTAACTTACCCTAAATTCTACCCACCTACCTCCTATTTCAGTGTAGAAAGGTATTACACTTCTAACTTGAATACTTTTCTTAGAGCATTCTCTCCCCCTCCAACTGGTAAAGTCTAGGACACAGATTCATTCTGTTGAAATACTGTGCCAAATGATAATAGCATAAAAAGAAAAAAATAAAATAGAGCTGCAAAAAATAAAACTGAAATAGAATATTTTATCTCTAGAATGATGCAGTGCAGTGTCCATATCTTCTTGATCATAAATGCTTACAACAAATGAAGGAATAAAGGAATAACTGAGTGAAAAAAGTATATTAAATTCTTATTATATGCAAAGTATATTCTTATATAAAGATCAAATAAGAGTCAAATGTTTCATGATGAAAACAATAAAAAATGACCTAAATAAAACTTGTCTCCCATTTAACACAATGACAGTACATGGAGGGAGACTATTTGAATAAAGCAGCTATAATGAACCCACACACAACATCCAAGGTTTATAGAGAAAATTATCTCTCTTGTCAGAAAAAAGGAGGTGTATTTGTTCCCCTATAAACACAAGTCTCCTGATTATTCCTTTAATTTATTTCTTAGAAATAAGGGATTGAAATACTATGAATTCTTCAATTAAGATTTATACTGTTCTACAATAGTTCTTATTCTCTCTGCCCACTAGTTTGTTATTTTATGGAATGATTCTAAATCATCTGAATGGTCTACAGAGAGAGCGGGGGAAGGGAGGGAAGGAAGGAAGGAAGGAAGGAAGGAAGGAAGGAAGGAAGGAAGGAAGGAAGGAAGGAAGGAAGGAAGGGAAAAAAGAAGGGAAAAGGAAAGAAAGAAAGAAGGAAGTAAGGAAAAAGGAAGGAATGAAGCAACAAAGAAGCAAATGAAAGAAACAAAAATGAAGAAGGAATGAAAGAAGGAAGCTAGATAGAAAATAGATTGTTTGTGGGGTTTTTTCTAAGTAATGGGGTTAAGTGACTTGCTAAAGGTGACACAGCTAGATAATTATTAAGTGTCTGAGGCCAGATTTGAACTGTTGCCACAATAGAATTTGTTTTTAAGTTTTTATTTAGCATTTTATATGTGCTACACACTGTACTATGCATTGGTGAAGAAAATACAAGTAAGCCTGACAGCCTCTGACTTCAAAGTGCTTGCATTCTAATGGGGGAAAATAATTGAAAAAAAATTGAAGGAAGGACTGCCAGAGAGCACTGAGAAGTGTTGTGCAATACTGGGCTCTGGCAAAAGAAGGAAAAAGTTAACCTATCAGAACCCAGGGACCCAGGAATAGAATCAGTTTACTCGTGGAGATGAGGTAGAGGTAATAGAGGTGAGGGGAAGGCAGAGAATATTACAAAAGTAGAGGTTATGATAGATAGATAGATTGATAGATAGATAGATAGACAGGCAGATAGACCAGAGCAGAAATCAGTGCTAAAAAACAAAGATGAATTAAGAACCTCAGCAATTTCTATATTTAATCAAAGTCAAAATTAATTTCCCAAGGCTACTATTTTTACCAACTTCTAGCTATTGTTTTTCTTTGAAATTTAACAGCTTTGCATATCAATTGTTTGATATTTTTTTAATTTGCAAAATGAGTGTTCAGAAGTGGATTTGATTTTTTTAATATGTTGATTACTTCAGTTACATATAATTAGTTTCTTTTATAATCCTATGCATATTAATTTCTTACTTTAAAAGCATTATTCTGAGAAAGAAATATAGAGGTTTAACCAGGCAGCTTATGACAGAGGAAAAAAGTTAAGAATACATTGGAGTAAAGGATCAATTATTTCCTGTCCAGCTCTAATTTCATAGTATAAAAGATACCCAGAAATTCAACAAAGTAATTTTATTTGACATATTTGAAAATGGAAGAAAGAGATTTATTAAAATGTCATTAATAATAATAAGTTTCAATGATTCAGCTAGCATCTTAAATTTCCTAGAAAGAAACAATAATTAAGAGACTTTTAGAAGCATACATATGCAAGTATTATTTGAATTTGTATATTGAATGGAATTTAGACTGGACACTCTTCTCCCTATATAAGATGGGGCTAACTTGTACATCAGTCAAGAGGTTTATTTAAGAAGGCATCAAAAAAAAATCCATTTCATTATAAAACAATCTTATCTCTTCCTCTAACTCCATAAATATATAACAATAGCATTTAAATTTTATAAAATGCTTTATATATGTATGCATTTCTCTCTATGAATGTGAAATTACTTCTGACTTTGATAAATATAGAAATCAAGTAATTAAGTTTATGAACTCATTTAAGATTGTTCTTAGCAATTATTTCTGCTACTGGTGAACTGGAATATGGTACTTTGAGGTTATTGTTCTCCACTATTAAAATGGACCTTCTTTTGAGGGGACTGTTTCATTAAATCATGCTATTAATGACTGATAATGACTATTAATGACTAATAATGGCTTAATTTGCAATACTTTCCAACGAGCATTTTTATTTTAATACGTGATAAGGATTTCCTGATGGCAATGTTTTAGTTCAAAAGGAATGAATTTCTAAAGGTTCAAATTTAAGGCACATCCATTTTCAAGGCAGAGCTAAGATTACAACTTGAAGTTAGCACGTTCCTGGAACTTATCCCTATACAACATTCAATGAAACCTATACACTAACATTAAAGCTACAGATCTCAACAAAAGAAGTCAAGATCTAAACAAGATTTCAACTATAAACATCATGGAGAATTTTCAGTGAAAATCTGTTTCTTCCAAGAAAAAGGGAATGTAAAGCCCAGCTAGGTGGGAGAGTAAGAAAGCCAGCAGGAGACTTTACATCATCGTGCAGTCCAGGTCCCAACGGCTAGAAAACAGCAGAGGTCTTGGAGCTAGCTAGTAAGCCAGTTGGGAGCGTCCCAATCCCAAAGTCTGAACCCTGGGAACACTGGGGCAGAGACAGGACTGGGTTGGGAACAAACCACTGCATAGACAGAGTGAGGACATAAAGGAGGAAACAAACCTCAGCATAGGCAAGGCCTGGGTTGAATAGGCAGCATCTAGGTTAGTGATAAGTCAAGGGTCAGGCCCCAGTCCAGCACAAAAAGCTTGGGTCTACACTCCCTATACCACAGGAGCAGGGTTCAAACAAAATAAGCAAAAAAAAAAAAACCTAAAAGAACACTAACACAGATAGAGATGATTAAAAATGCTACATCAGAATAAGAAAGCAATGAAAATTTTCCTACATGGCAAGTGTCAAAGTAGTCTATAAGATGGACTGAAATCTAAAACTATATAGAAGAGCTTAAAAAAAATTAAAAAACCAAAGAGAGGAAGAAGAAAATGCAAAAAATGAGAGCCATGTAGGAAAATTATGAAAAATTGATTAAAGAAATCAATGCCTTTAAAAGTAAAAATAATCAAGTGAAAAAAGAATGTAACTCTTCAAAAAATAAAACTGACCAAGTAGAAAAGGAATGCAACTCATCTAAAACTCGAATCAACCACCTGGAAAGGGAATGCAACTTAACAAAAAATAAAATTAACCAACTGGAAAAGGAAGCACAAAAGTTAACCAAAGAAAATAAAACCCTAAAAATTGGACCTGAACAAATAGAAAGCAATGAATCTATAAGACACCAAGATACCATCAGAATCAAAAGGCTGAAAAAATTGAAGAAAATGTAAGGTGCCTTTTAGGAAAAGCAAAAGACCTGGAAAACAGAACTAGAAAAGATAAATTATGAATTGTTTGTCTATCAGAAAGCCCAGATCAAAAAAAAAAAAAAGAGCCTGGATAATATATTTCAAGAAATTATCAGGGAAAACTGCCCAAATCTGCTAGATTAAGAAGACAAAAATCATCTTTGAAAGAATACACAGAACTCCTCCACAGAAAGAAACCCCAGGATAAACACTTCAAGGACTATCACAGTCAATTTTCAGAATGCTCAAATAAATGAGTAAGTACTACAAGCCTTTAAATACAAAGGAAGCAGGGTGGCTAGGTGGCACAGTGGATAGAGCCTGGGCCCTGGAGTCAGGAGTACCTGAGTTTAAATGGGACCTCAGACACTTAATAGTTACCTAGCTGCATGACCTTGGGCAAGACACTTAATCCCATTGCCTTGCAAAAAAAAAAACCCTAATAAATAGATAGATAGATAGATAGATAGATAGATAAAGTAAATAAATAAATAAATGCAAAGGAAGCACAATCAGACTTACACAGGACTTATTAACTTTGACAATGAAGGATCAGAGGGCCTGGAAGACATATTTTAGAGGACAAAGAACCTTAGATTACAACCACAAATTTACTACCCAGCAAAATTCAACATGTTCTGTCAGGGGAAAAGATAGATGTTCAACAAAATAGAGGACTTCCAAAATTTCCTGATAAAATGACCAGAACTCAACAGAAAATTCAGTCTTTAAATACAAGACTCAAAAACACAAATGTTACTCATTGAATTATATACAACTCTACAAGGGAAAATAATAGTTATAACTCTTGAAAACTATATTTCTCAAGATACTTAAAAGATTGAATATAGCTGAGGAGATTGTAGTTTACGAATATGGATATGCTTAGTTCTTGTCCTATTGAAGAATACCAAAATGACATCCCTATGTTTGAGAAAAATTATAGGGCATCCAACTGTGGCTGATAAGACCACTATGAACTCAAAATCCACGAGTTATGCACAAATAGTCCAGGTGAAAAGCTGAAATGTTTCAGTTGACCTACTTTAGGTCTGTCTTGCTCATAGAGTACTTTAAGTCTGTTTTACTCAAAGAATTCAGCACTTTTCCCTATGCTGGGCAGCTCTGTGTCAGTGTCTCCCATACCTTACAATCAATTGTAAAGTTCTTAAGAGAGACTTTCAGAGTGTCCCAGGACTTAGAGTACTGAAAGGCTTTATATTTAATTAAATCAGAAGTAACTTTAATTTACTAAATACTTAGAGGTTTATAGTGCCATATGGTCAGAGGGTAATAACCTACTTAGAAGGATTTGACATAAAGAGATTAGGAAGTGATCCTATCTTAATCCATACTTTAATTAAAAAGGGTTTACAAATCATGGTGGGGGGGTGGCTAGTTGGCAAAGTGGATAGAGCACCAGCCCTGAAGTCAGGAGTACCTGAGTTCAAATGCAACCTCAGACATTTAATAATTACCTAGCTGTGTGGCCTTGGGCAAGCCACTTAATCCCATTGCCTTGCAAAAGAAAAAAGTTAAAAAAAATAGAATCATGGTTGGGGAGCTAAAGGGAGGGAGTGTGGAAGAGGGTATACCTGGGGGGAGAATGGTAAAAATGGTTCATGCAATGATTTTGACTTTGCTTGACTCATGAGAATTGTGTATCCATGTAAGGTACTTGAAAAGGAGGTAAAATATAAAGTGAGTATAATCTGATGTGATTCATCACTCTTGAGAAATGTATTTCTAATGAGACAGAAGAGAGGCTTATTAATCAAGCAAATCAAGCAAAATCAACCTTTGATTGATAGTACTTCGAAAACAATAAAAATATAAAAAGGAGACTAGGCATTAGTTGATGAATACCAGGTGAAGATGCACAAAGACTTATTATAATAGAGAGAAAGAAGGGTGGGTGTGAACACTGAGTAAATCCTATTCAATAGATTTAGCCCAGAGAAGGAATAAGATGCATTCCCAATTGAGTTTAAAAATCCATCCTATCCTACAGGGATGGGGGGGTGGTAAGAAAAGGGAAGAAGATACTGATAAAAGGGAAAGTGAAGATATAAGTGAAAGCAAATTGAAAGTTAAAATTTAAAAGAAAAGTGAAGGGGGAAAGGGAAAAAACATTGGTGAGGAAGAATAAAAGGAAAGGAAAGAGAAAAGTACAAATAGGGAAAGATAACATAGAGGGAAGTAAAGAATTAGTAATCTTAACTGTGAATATGAAAGGAATAAACTCCCCTATAAAACAGAAGCAAATACTACAATGGATTGAAAACCAGAATTCTACAATATGTTGTTTACAAGAAACATATTTGAAGCAGAGGGATTCACACAAAGAAGGTAAAAGGTTGGAACAAAATATATTATGCTTCAGCAGAAGTAAAAAAATCAGGGGTAGTGAACCTTGATCTTAAACAATGCAAAAGCAAAAATAGATCTCATTAAAAGGGATAAGGAAGGGGCAGCTAGGTGACATAGTGGATAAAGCACCGGCCTTGGAGTCAGGAGTACCTGGGTTCAAATCTGGTCTCAGACACTTAATAATTACCTAGCTGTGTGGCCTTGGGCAAGCCACTTAACCCCATTTGCCTTGCAAAAACCTAAAAAATAAAGCACACAGGTAATGAAGTTATATCATTATTAAACATGCATGTACTTAGTGGTGCAGCATTTAAATTATTAGAGGAGAAGTTGAATCAGTTACAAGAAGATATAGCAAAATGATAATAATGGGAGACCTCAATCTCCCTCTCCCAGAACTATATAAATCTAACCACAAAATAAACAAGAAGAAATTTATCACAATTGATAAGGAGCTCTCTTGTATAGGTTGATGTTCAGGGTTCCTCCTCAAGTATATATATATATATATATATATATATACATATATATATATATATATATATATATATGTATATATATATATATATATATATATACACACACATAAAAGAATCATTTTCCCTGATCATGGCAAGCCATTTCAAAGAGTTACTGTAACCAATTGAACAAAGGGATTAATGCTTTTAGAGGTCATATCTACTTCCAGTCTCTGGTATAAAATGAAAGCATCAAAGATATTAAACTCCAGGGGAGACAAAAGCATTAAGTTAAATCTAATTATGTGCATAGTGGTTTATGTGAGGACTATCCTCACCTAGAATGAAGCTGATAATCCCCCTTATTGGAGTATGAAATCTTAAGTTTGTGACAAATATATGGCATATGATATTACCTCCAGATGTAGTAGGATATAAATAGTCATGATTTCTTAAAGCATATAGCAGTGGGACACAAATCATGAAACCCCTCATCATAGGTTCACCAACTAGACTATATACCTCAGGACTAAAGAGGCTCATTAATAAGAGCATGTTCACCTGGTGACGGTTTTACTTTCTTTTTTTCTTTTTTTTTGTTTCTTTCCTAAGACCTTATGATTTATTAATATGATCAGATAATACAGAAAACTCAAAGAAAGAGTGAAACAAGAGTTTTAAACAACCAGATGTAATATCATTCTAGGTAGGTAGTAAATTGTTTCTTTCACTCTGTTCTGAGATCATGAATGGTTTCACTAACTTCCCTTAGTCCTTAAACACAGCCCTGCTCCACCTGTCACAGAATAAAGTCCTAAGTTCAGTTTCTGCCTCAGACACTTTCTAAATGCATTTAAGTCTTGATTTCCTGATTTATAAAATATGGATGATACCTCCTCTAAGGTTCTTACAAGAATTAAATGAGATAACATTTCTAAACCACTTTAAATCTGAAAGGGCTATAAAAATGCTAACGTAGCAACATTATTATTTAGATTTCTCTTTTCCTCCATTCCCTTTCTTAGAATTGGTCTAAGAGATGGAAAGGAAAAGGACTAGGTACATAAAATCAAATCAAGAGGAAGCTACAGTAGAAGACAAAATTATAGAATGAATAATAATAATAAGCATTTTATAACATTATAAGACTTAAAATACTTTGCAAACCTTTTGTTTGATCCTTACAGCAACCCTGGGGACAAGGTGTTATTATAAAATCCCCATTTTATTATTTTTGGTTAGTTAGTTAGTCATGTCCAATTCTTCATGGTCTTATCTGGGATTTTCTAGGCAAAGATAATGAGTGGTTTGCCATTTTCTTCTTCAGATGAGGAAACTGAGACAAACAGAGTTAAGTGACTAGTCATATAGCTAGGAAGGATCTAAGACCTCATTTGAACGCGGATCCTCCCAACTCCAGAGTCTGTACACTATCCACTGTGCCACCAAGCTGCCCCTATTTTATATGCAGAAATTGAGGAAGAAAGAAGTTAGGTGACTTACCCAGTATCACAGAGCAAGTAAATTTCTAAAGACAGATTTGAATTCAGGTTTCCTATTTCTAGGCCCAGTGGTTTTTTCACTGTACCACCAAGCTGACTCTTTTACTCAGGCAGCAGCTACTAGATTTGTGCCAATCCAGTGGATATTGCTAATCTACTGCTCCTTTGCTTCTTCCACTCTGTTCTGAGATCATGAATGGCTTCACTAAGTGATCTCAGACCTTGAAACCAATCCTATTCCATAGGTAGGGGAACAACTCCTGGATCACCCATTCCATTCTTCAATACTTGGTAGAAACATGAAGACCTAAAATGGGCATCTCTTTCCTCTCCAAGTTACAGGTCCACAAAAAATTCTGAGTGGAAGCCTGTAACAAGGTAAATAAAATTTATGGATTTATGGTCCTTAGCAGTAGCTTTTTGAGATTGAATCATCTAACTCATTTGCTTTCCTCTTTCTTTTCCAACATAAACTTGAATAAGTACAGAATTTAGAGGGCATGGGGGGTGCCCAACAAAAATGTTTAAAAGTTGCTCAAACAAAATATGGACATTTTAAAATCCAACTCCCTTATTTAATTCACAATGAAAACAATTTTTTCACTGAAAATATTGATTAATGAAAAATAGAGACTTGGGAAAGACCTTAGCTTAAGAAGGTCAAGGTCACCCATTGCATCCTGGGTCATTGCCATTCACCCTGATTTAAGTTTTGCCACTGGAAGAGAAAGTGAGAATGATGACTTTATACATCCCTGACTTACTAAAATCTAAATCACATCATGATGCTGATATAATTGGTCCTTTTCAAGAACTAAGATCAAACAATAGCAACAAAAACATTATGCATATGTATCTGTGTACCTTCTGTTATATATGTATAGAGAGACATAGAGATAGACAGATGAATAGGTAGCTAAATGGATATAGAAAGATGGAAAGATAAGTAGATAGAGATGGAGAGAGATAATTTTTAAAACTGCCTTAATTGTGCAATTTTTCAGTTATTCCACAAAATCCCCCTTCCCTAAAGCATATTAGTAAAAGATGTTTTCTTGTTCCTTTGACTTACTCTTCAATTAGAGTTCAATAACATCGTCTTTCTAATTGCTCTATGGACCATTGTCCCTGAAGCATCAGAAAGTTTCCAAATTTGTCACTTTTTGTTTTTCAGCTTTAAATTGCTTGGGGGATTAGCCTTGAGTAATGGCTAATTTAACAAATATTTGCTGTAATCCATCTGTGAAAAGACTGTCTGTTTATGAAATGCATGCAAGCTATCTTAATTTCAGAAATTATTTATTGATATTTTGGAAGAAACAAGGTATCTCTTTGAAGAAGTGGAAATAATTCCTTAAACCTCCAGGTAAACTTTAAATATTATGACCAGATGTCATACTGGAATTTTTCAATTTCTGATCAGAACTACACCAGAATTTGGTTATATGTTTTATGATTAGCCTGGGTCATTATATTCCAATCTAGAAGTACTTTTTGACATCAGTATCTATCCAGTAATTCATCATTTGGTTAATTTTCTTAATTGGTTCTATTTTCTTTCCTGAATCATTTGTTTAGAAACGTTTATAGCAAGAAATCATTGTTATTCCACAGAGTATGTAATCTCATGCAAAACTTAGGAACTAGTAATAATAATAATTATTATTATATATGTATATAATCAGCATTATGATATTATAGGAAATAATACAACATGAAATATGAAAACAATATATAATCATCATCATTCTAATAAATAACACTAACTCAAAACTTTAAGGTTTACAGTGTTCTACATCCGCTAACTCATTTAATACACGCAAGAACTCCCTGAGATAGTGCTATTATTATCTTGATTTTACAAAAGAGGAATCTGAGATTGAGGGGGACGTTACTTTTTCAGGATCACTGAATAAGTGTCTAAGGCAACATCTGAACTTAATTTTTCCTATCTCCAAGTTCCATGTTCTATTCACTGTATCACATAATTGGAAAAAAAACAGACTTAAATGTTATAAATTGTGTAAAATTGAGGCCTAAGCTATATTAAATAAATGTTTACTAAACATCTACTATGTAATAAGCTTAGGGTAACAAGGTAACTCAATGTTAATAGTGCAGAACCTGGAATCCGGAAGACTCATTTTCCTGAGTTCAAAGAAACTTACTAGCTATGTGACTTTGAGCAAGTCACTTCAACCTTGTTTGTCTCAGTTACTTCACCTGGAACATGGGCTGGAAAAGGAAATGGGAAACAACTGCCATGAAACCCTCCATGCCTTCTCACTCACTGTTACCCATGACAAGAATTCTCTGCCCCACTTATCTTCACTTCCTCCAAGACAGTTAAAATATGATCTTCTCCAAAGGGCCTTTCCCAGTATCCCCAATTGCTTTCTCCTATTAGATTACCTTCATCTATTTTTATACATCTTCTATAGATATAATTATTTACATATTACTTCCCCAAATTAAAATGCAAACTCCTTCAGGGCAAGAATTTAAATTTATTTTTGTCTTTCTTTGTATCCCCATAATTTAATACGATGGATGACATAATAAGCACAAATAGGTAACTGACTAGAGATTTTTTTTAAGCAAAGGACAAAAGATCACTAATCTAGGATAATAGATCATTGTCCTTAATCTGGACTGTACGTGATTTTTTAAAATATTTGGATGGTTTTATTTCTATCTATTTGGTTTTCTTTATAATCCAATTCATTTTTGTAATGCTTTTAAAACACTTTTCTGAGAAGAGAATTCAAAAGTTTCATCAGACTACCCTACCATAAACCCCAAAAGAATTGGATATCATTCAGTATTTCTCATGTTAAACAATAGTGTTAGCACAGGAATGAATGCACACAAAACATAATTTGCATAGCATCTAATCACAAACATAATAACAAGCAAAAGGCTAGACAGGAAAAAAAGAAAGAGTTCATGAAGTGAAAATATTAATTCTTCAAGTTAGCCGTATATTTTTAATGTAATATTCAACTTGTAGACTTTCCTATAGCAAATGGAAATGCCTTGAGCTTCATATCTATTTTGTAATTCTCAAATGTAAGTAATACATAATATTGTCTGTTATCTATATTTGTACAGTCAGCCTGGGATTGTAATCTCCAAGATGTAAAGGATTTTGCTTTATTCAAACCTCATAGTTTCCCTTTGTTACTAGATCTTATTGTTGCTGAATGAATGCATACATGCATGAATGAAATCATATTTACTCTAAGTCTAATATGCCAGAAATTGAGGGTTGCAAAAAAAAAAAGCAAAGGGGTTTCTAGACAGGTAATTTGGGAAAAGAAATTAGAATGAACTATGTAGATGATGAGTGGTTCACACAGAGGAGTGTGGAAAGATTTTCTTTTTGAAAATCAAGGTGCTTTTGAGCATCTAATAAAACAATCTCCTGATGCACATCCATTTGTTGAAAAAAGTAGAATGACTAGAGAGGGCAATTTTCAAGTTGCCAGTTGCTGAGCAGCCCAGGTTTATAAAGACAGAAACCATTCCTCCCTAGTCATTGAACAAGGTGTGATCTTAAAGACAGCAGTTCTTACTATTAAAGGTTTCTACCAAGAACAAACAATACACTCAGGGATAGGGTCTCAAATTCTTACTAAAGTGGAACTTCATTTCTAAATTTCATTTTCCTTAGCTAAGGAAGACTAGGGTTGGATTAGATAAATTCTGAGGTCTCTTTCCTGCTCCAAATTATATTTTCTATAATTTAGGAAAATAATAGACTAGCAATTAGAAAATCATGGTTGCAGTCCTGTTTATGCCACTGATTAACTCTTTTTCTGAAACATTTAAAACTCTTGGTGTTTCAAGTTCTGCAAAACAAAGATTTAATAATTCCTGCCCTGCTTCCTTCACAGGTTTATTGGAATGTTAAATGATATCATCAATGGGAAAGCATTTTGCAAATTGTAAAGCTCTTCAGATATACATATGAACAGGGCAGCTAGGTGGTGCAGTGGATAAAGCACCGACCCTGGAGTCAGGAGTACCTGGGTTCAAATCTGGTCTCAGACACTTAATAATTACCTAGCTGTGTGGCCTTGGGCAAGCCACTTAACCCCATTTGCCTTGCAAAAACCTAAAAAAAAAAAAGGTATACATATAAACACAAGTGACTAAGTAACACAGTGGTCTGAATGCTGGACTTAGAGTCAGGAAAACCTAAGTTCAAATCTAGCCTCATATGCTTGGTTGTGTTTCTATAGGCTAGTCATTTAACCTCTGTTTGCCTTAATTAACCCTCTTCTGTAAAATGGGCATAATCTAATAGCACCCACCTTGAAGGGGAAAAGGGAGTCAGCTAGGTACAGTGTATAGAACACTGGACTTAGAATTATAAAGGCTCATCTTCATGAGTTCAAATCCAGCCTCAAACACTCACTATTTGTGTAACCCTGGGAAAGTCATTTAACCTGTTATCTGTACATTCTACTGGAAAAGGAACAGTCAAACTGTTCTGAAATCTCTTCAACTCCAGGTATAGTTAAGAAGAGTAAGTAATGAATGAAACAACTATATAGCAATAAACTTGCAGGATTGTTGAGAGGACAAGATGAGAAAATAATTATAAAGCTGGCTCCCACAGGACCTGATACATCATAAATGCTATATAAATGTTAGTTATTATTTGATCTTCATTTTTAATTCAACTGTCAGGTCGTCAAAAAATTTCTTTCCAAAAATAATTGAAAATACCCTCGTGTGTTAATTTGTTTGTTTATCTGTTTATTTAATTACCTATTCATTTATTTGCCACAGTGGCTTCTCTTGTGAGAGTTCCTTTTCACTGCTTCTGAGCCATGACCACTACTAACTCCAGATACATGAAATGTTCTAATTTCTGACTTTCATATATGAATCACATAATCCTGAACCTCTCCAAGTATTATGAAATGAAGAGTAACCTATGTGAGGAAAGGCAATATGACTGTGCTCCAGGAAAACTGGAGATCACAATGGCTTTACATCTCTTAGGCATTTTAATGGATTCACAAAATGTTAACAACAAACAGTTCTTTAGAGGCCATTTAGTCTGAACTCCTCATTTAACAGGCAAGGATGTGGATTATAGGCAACTGTTCTTATTTTTTCTTTTTTTGGGTTTTTTTTTTTCTTTAATTTATTTACACATTACTAAAATATTCTAGTTTAAAGAGTAAACATAATACCCCTCCCCCACAAAAATATAAAACCTCATGAGAAATAAAGTAAAGAAAGAGAAAAAAGTGTTTAAGTCTGTGTTCTGATACCAGCAGCTCTGTCTCCAACTGTTCATATTTTAAGTCTCTCTTACCCAAATTGGCTATTAGCAGTCTCCTAGCCTAGCTCCTCAATTTCCTGCTTTGCCTAACCTACCAGAACTTAACCCCCATTTGACTAAAACCTCTATTACCAATCCCTGAGGAATTGATCTCTGAGAAACCTGCTAGCATAAAACCCCTTCATTCTATTTAATCAAATGAATGAATGAATGGACATACAATGGATTTGGTTACCACAATTAGTATCAGGATAGTTGTGTTGATTTTTCTGAAAAGTAACTCATTTCATTCTTCCACTAAAAAACCATTTGTGAATCCCTATTGCCTACTTGACCAACTCCAAATTACTTTCAATGAATTTCAAAAGGTTTTATACTATGACATCATTATATCTATCTATACAACTTTATCTCCTATTAGTCTCCAACACACCTCTTATTCCTCTGATCCTTGTAAGTCTGGCCTCCTCACTATCACATAAAAACACCAATCTCATTTTACCTTTTAGTCTTTGCTCATATTATCTCCTTTGCTCAGAATGTCATTGTGCAGCATCTTAAATTATTCCTTAGTAGGCCTTTCTGTGTTATTGTTACCTCCAAGAGTAGTCTTCAAGTCCCTTAAAGATTTTGTCTCCCTCTTTCCTCCTCCAACAATAACTAGCCTTGGGTCTACACTAAGTCTTATTCTACATTTCTAATCAAAAATTGGTTTCTCGGTCACTAGGAGTTATAAATCTGAATGTTGTCTCTGTGTGTAAAAATGTCACTCTGTGGGGCAGCTAGGTTGATAGAGCACCGACCCTGGAGTTAGGAGGATATGAGTTTAAATTTAACCTCAGTCACTTAATATCTGACTAGCTATGTGGCCTTGGGCAAGTCACTTAATCCTATTGCCATTAAAAAAATTTTTTTTTTACATTTTAAATGTTAATTTACCCTGTCAAGGCCTTTCTCTTCCATCTGCCTGGTCAGTTTTGTAATAGCAGCAATAAATTCCTTTATCTGGGCCAACAAATCACAGGAGACATTTTGGATGAAGAGAGAGAAATTCTATATTTGTTTGTAAACATACCCTCTCTTGACTAAATGTAATTCTTATCAATAGGAACTTAAGCAAGGACCATAATGTAGAATCAAGTCATCTGTATGAAATCTCATTGGTTGCCTAACTCAGTTTTATGATTCTTTGTCCATTCTGTATAAAATAACTCAAAAATTTTGTATCACGATTGGTACCTTAATTATGCTATCTATCCAGGGGTTCAGTAAGATTCTTGAGAATAAAACATGGATAGAACTAACTTTTTTGCTATTTCATTTTTTTTAAAAAGAACGATTGCTTTTGAACATTTATTATAACAACATAGTTGCCAAGTATTATCTTCATTTTATACCTTTTTTCCAAATTAGGTATTAAAGAATATATGATATCCCATTCCTAGAAAACCCTCCCTCTCTACACATGAAGTCTTTGTCTTCTCAAAAAATTTGACTCATATCATCTCTTTTATAACCTTTACAAATCACCTCAAAATTTGTAGTACTCATCCTCTTATATTTATTTGTGTGTGTGTATATATGTATATATATATATGTATATATATATATATATATACATATATAGTATCCATTCAGTAGAATACACACTTCTTGAGAGCATGCAAAAATTCATTTTTGTCATTGCATCTTCAGTGCCTAGAATAATATTTTGCCCATAAATGGTGCTTATCAAACCTAGGTTGAACTGTATTCTTCATAGTAATTAACTCACATTTTGGCAAGGGAAGACATTTTCAAAATCACTGAAAAATCCAATTCTTAATCATTTTTGCCTTTGCTGTCATTCCCTAGCTAGGTCTCCATGGGCATCCCAGAATCAAACATTACTGTTTGAGAGACAGCAGGTATGAATCCCACAACTCCAGAAGACTGAATTCAACAAAAAAAAAGTAGATACTATTGAGCCTTCTGTGATTATGTAAATGATGAAGGTAAAAAAGAAACTTTTGGTGCTGGCTTCCTGCTAAGAAAGGAAACTTCATAGAGATCAGAAATGAAAATAATTTCAAGCCAAACTGACAGCTGAGTAACAGATTGTGAAGATCTTTATGTGAGTCAAGAATAAAATCACTTTGCATCAAGGGGAAGGAATGGAAAGAATAAATAAAACTCTTGTGACAGAATTACTTCTAGGACTTTCTGGCTACCCAAGACTTGAAATTATTTTCTTCCTTCTAATTCTAGTGATGTACAAAGTAATCCTGTTTGGTAATGGTGTCCTCATTATAGCAAGTATATCTAATTCTCACCTTCACACACCTATATACTTCTTCCTCAGTAACCTCTCCTTCCTGGACATTTGTTACACAACCATTTGTATACCTTTAACCCTGGTAAACTTCTTATCCAAGGAAAAAAACATTTCCTTTACAGGATGTACAATACAGATGTGCCTTGGTTTTGCTAAGTGAGCAACTGAATGTTTACTCCTTGGTGTGATGGCCTTTGACCGTTATGTGGCCATCTGCAACGCTCTAAGATACCCCATCATCATGAACAAGATTGTGTATATGCTGATGACTTCAGTGTCCTGGTTATTGGGAGGGATCAGCTCAGTAATGCAAACAACTCTTGCTGTGCAGTTACCATTCTATGGAAATAATATTATCAATCATTTTGCTTGTGAGATCCTAGCAGTCTTAAAATTAGCCTGTGCTGATATATCCCTCAATGTTATTTCTATGGCAGTCTCCAACATGATCTTTCTGGTTCTACCATTGGTGGTGATTTTTTTCTCCTATATCTTTATCCTCTACACCATTCTGAGGATGAACTCAGCCAAGGGAAGGCACAAAGCCTTCTCAACATGCTCAGCCCACCTGACAGTGGTGACCATATTTTACGGGACCATCTTCTTCATGTATGCAAAACCCAAGTCCCAGGATCCTCTTAGAGCTGACAAGTTGCAAGCAACAGACAAACTCACTTCCATGATTTATTGGGTGGTCACCCCAATGTTGAATCCCATCAGCTATAGCCTTCGGAACAAGGATGTGAAAGCAGCTGTGAGAAATTTGCTCAGTCAAAAGCCCTCTTCTCTATGAAAACTCTATAGATTGGTTCTTTGTTAGGGATCTCATGATGACCTGCTTTGCCATTCCCTAAGGCATATTATGAAGCCCTCTTTCCTTTATTTAGAAATATATATATATATATATATATATATATGTGTGTGTGTGTGTGTGTGTGTGTGTGTGTTTATGTATATGTATATATATATGTGTGTGTGTATTTTTATGAAGGGGACAAAGATTTATATATTACTGGTACAATAAGTGTGTGCTATAAACTTAAAACAAACATGTACTTTGAGTCTGAGATCAGTCTTTTATGCAACAGAGACATCTCCAGCAGCAATACAAAATCTATAAATGAATTACAGGGAAGAAGCCATGATCAAAAAGTTTACTTCTATTTATCTCACTGAGTTGAGACAAACTGAGATTGACTAAAATATTAAATCATTTTTATTACCTCATATTCATGAATTTCTCCCAGTAGAGGTGAGAAGGAGGGGTATGAAATTCTTTCACACTTGCTGATGTTGGTATAAAAAAATGCAAAATGCTTCCTCATTTCACTTTGACTAATGTGGAACAGAAAATTATTACATTACCATTCTTGACTGGTTTGTTAATTAAATATCCCTCCTTAGGTACACAAAGGAAAATTTTTAAACTTCAAGAACAAACCCAAGCAAAAAAAATTTACTGTACTTTGTTCATATTTTTTTGATGAAATTATATCTGGTAAATGGGACCAAAAAAATCAACAATTTAATAAAGCAGATATGCACATATTTGCTCATATCTCCATGAAAAAGTATGACCCATAAAGAAAACGATATACTTGAAGATTCTAATAGCAAGAATTGTACCAATAGAAAGAGTCTTAAATAATTTTTTTCCTTAAAGGGTTTTTCTGGAAAAATCAATGGAGGGAGCGGCTAGGTGGGGCAGTGGATAAAGCACTTGCCCTGGAGTTAGGAGTACCTGTGGGCCTCAGACACATAATAATTACCTAGCTGTGTGGCCTTGGGCAAGCCACTTTAACCCCATTGCCTTGCAAAAAAAAAAAAAACCCTAAAAAAAAGAAAAAGAAAAATCAATAGATATAGAGTCAGAAGACAAAGATTTGTTAGTCATTCCACTTGTATCACATACTGGTTATATTACCTTAGACATAATCAATAAATTCTTTATGGCCCTAGTTTTCATTTTTAAAATGAAGGGAAGAAATTATTATTTTCATGAAATACTTCTCAAAAGTTCTGTGACAGTATTTTATTTTTATTTGTAAAAATAATCTGTTTGTCAAATTTTTTGTGTTCATCTTAATACTTCAAAAGAACTTTGATTTCATTAATGTGGATCACTCAGGTTAAAGTCCTCCACATAGTCAAGAAGGTTTTAAGAGTTCTTAGGCAAAAATTCTTTAACTGGGTCAAGGCAATGAATTCAATTCAACAAACATTTATTAAGCTACTGCTATTTGGAGGCAGCATGGTTTGCTGGAGAGAAAGTCAATCTCAGAATCAGTACTCAAGTCTTGCCTCTTGTATGTACTGATTCGATGACTCTGGACAATTCATTTAGTTTCTCCCTGCTCTGAGACATCTTTTTAAGATCATAAATTGTAGAGAGTTTGCCTTCTCTCTTGAAAGAGAGATTTCCTCATTGGGAACTCTATATATGGGTATTTCATCACTCTATAGATGACAATTACAGATAACATTTTAATGTGATTGCTACTGCACTAAACCCTGAGGAGAGAAGAGAATAAAAAAATCATATAGCTTTTGATTTTAAGGTTTTATCTTTCTTCCTGAACTCATATTCATTTGCTGTTCAGCATTTTGATGAGAAGGCTTTCCAATTTTTGTTTTGTTTTGTTTTTTTGCTTTTTTACAAGACAGTAGGGTTAAATGACTTGCCCAAGGTCATACAGCTAGGCAATTATTATGAGTCTGAGACTGGATTTCACTCCAGGACCAGTAGTCTATGCACAGTGCCACCTAGCTGCTCCAAGGCTTTCTAATTTTAATTAAGCTGGTCCTCAAATTATAGTTATAGTCTGCTATGGGTCTTACACTTAAAGCATTTCCAGATTTGTAGAATCTGCCATAACTTCTGCTCTACACATATTATGTTTAAAGATCAAAATTTCTACTTATTACAATGTCTTTGGAGTAGGATTTTAGAGGAAGAGGAGTTAGCCAAAATGTCTTTATATATTGCCTATGTGTGATTTCTTATTTTCAATCACAATATCCAATGTCACAAATTCAATCAAATTAAAATAACAATAAATAACAATTTAAAATAAACCATATAAAAGATGATGTTTGAGTAATATCTTGAAGGAAGAGAGGAATTCTACAAAATTAGATGTGAGACTACTTCCAAGCAATGGGGAGATGCTGAGTGGTGGGGAGGGGTAGAGGAGATGGACAATCAATGTAATGGCATGGAAACCAGAGACTAGATAGCTATATAGGAATCACACAATAGGTCACCTAATGTCTCAGAAACAATAAATAACAAATTAAAATAACAATAAAAGCAAAGGACAGCAAAAACAAATGACTGCTAAGGTCGGAAAGGATAAAGTCTATCTTCTGTTTTCTTTAGAAGAAAATTTACTGTTCAGATGATTACTGACACAGAATTCTCTCTCTAATAAAAAACATTTTCATTCCCTAAGTTGCCTTGTAAATTGGATTTCATAATTCCCATGGAAGAAGTGTTAGTGTATGACCTTCTATTTGCAGATGACTGTGCACTCAGAGCAACCTCTGAAGCTGAGATGCAACAAAGTATGGATCAATTCTCTGCTGTTTGTGCTCATTTTGGTCTAACAATTAACACCAAGAAAACACAGGGTCTCCATCAGCCAGTACCATACCATCCATATATGGAACCATTGATTATAGCAAATGGAGAAGTCTTGAGCACTGTGGAAGACAAGTTCACTTACCTTGGCAGTGTTCTTTCCAAAGAGGTACACATTGTCAATGAGGCTTACATTCGCATTGCCAAAGGTAGCTCAATATTTAGGAGGCTCAAAAAGAAAGTATGGAAGAAAAGAGATATTAGACTGAATACCAACTGAAGGTCTACAGAGCCACTGTGCTGAGCTCTTTGCTCTGTGCCTGTGAAACCTGGACAGTCTACCAGCGCCATCAGAAAATTGAATCACTTCCATTTATATTGTCATAGGAAGATTCTGAAGATCACCTGGCAGGAGAAGATACCAGACATTGAGGTCCTTTCTCAAGCTAAACTGTCTAGCATTCCAACATTACTATAGATAGTGCAACTATAATGGGCTGGACATGTTATTAGAATGCCAGATGTACCCTTGCCAAAAAAAAAATTATTTTATGGAAAACTCACATAGGGCAAGCTGTCACAAGGGGGTCAAAAGAAGCGATACCGAGACACCCTGAAGATCTCATTGAAGAACTTTAGAACTGATCTAGAATACCTGCTGTGACAAATGAATCAATAAAAATTAATCAAAATACCCATATTCAATTTAAATTATAAGAGATTAATTTGCTGTGGACACAAATATTAAACTTGCATGGTGTTCTACAATAACTCAGGAGCAAGATCAGACAATGGAGATTCTCAAGCACAATTCAGATGCCATATTCAACAGTAAACATATCAATAATTAGTACTTCCTATCACTCTGACATTCTGACATTATTTCTGATCAACCCCAGTACCTTACTAATTCTACTGGTCAGACGTAATAATTAGCATATGCTTGGTGTGAAAGGAGACACTGACACAGGGCCAGATCATCTCCTGAGACAGAAGAGGTGAGTTAGAAGATTAAGAAAGGGTAGAAATGATTTAGAATATCTGCTGTGAAAAATGAATCAATAAAAATATATCAAATCAAAATTCATAAAAATTCAGTTTAAATTATAAGAAATTAATTTTCTGTGGGCACAATACAAAAAAGCAGCAAAAGACTGCCTCTGTCTTCAAGGACCTTAAAATCTAATGGAAAAAATATGATAAACAAACAAATATGTACAAATAGTTTATATTCGAGATAAATAAGAAATCATTAATAGAGGGGATGTACTGAAATGAAGAAGGAATGGAAATTTCTTTCTTTAGAAGAATGATTTTTAATTAGCCTTTAAATGAAATCAAAAGGTGGAGATGAGGAACAAAAACAATCAAGGTATGGGGGTCAGTCAGAAAAATTCTTTGAAATGAAACTTGGAATGTCTTGTTCTTAGAACAAGTTATTGAACTGAAGAGTAGATGGCAGGGGGTAAGATATAAAGAAGATTAGCATGGTAGAAGGGCACTAGATTAAAACAATCACTACTGAAGTGGAGCTTACATTCCACTGGGGGATATCACAAGGGAACATATAAGAATACACAGAATAAATGAATGGAAAATAATATGATAGGTAAATAATTAACTATTGAGGAGGGAGGGGAAAACCATATAAAAGATGATGTTTGAGTAATATCTTGAAGGAAGAGAGGAATTCTACAAAATTAGATGTGAGACTACTTCCAAGCAATGGGGAGATGCTGGGTGGTGGGGAGGGGTAGAGGAGATGGACAATCAATGTAATGGCATGGAAACCAGAGACTAGATAGCTATATAGGAATCACACAATAGGTCACCTAATGTCTCAGAAAATCAGGTTCCTCATCTATAAAACGAGTGTTGAACTAGATCACTTCCAACTTCCAACTTATGATCCTGACTGTCTTTGGACAAGTTGTTGAAACTCAATTTCTTCTTCCAGAAAAAAAAATTCATTCAAAGTGTTTATACTTTGTAAGCCTCAAAGCTCTAGATATCTTGAAATGGTTTGCCCCTTTGAATAAAGACTTCCAGTCTCATACAAGTTAACTACTCACCTGTGGCATGTAAAAATCTCTAACAGGTACTCAAATCAAGAAAGTCATGATTATTGTCTATCTCTTCAATATCCCAGGTCTCAATTCCTCCCATGTGATTACAGACCCACATTCTGATGCCAATTCTGAAGGAGGGAAACTAATTTCATTGACATCATAAAAAATCAGCACCCCTATTACACACTACTACAGAGGTGAACAATATCTCCAGAGTCCAAGGACCTGGGATCAAAGTGACCTGGGATCAAAGTTCAACTCTGATGTTACTCAGAGGAAATCCACGGACCTCCCTTGACCTTATTTTCCTCACTAGAGCAGCTAGGTTACACAGTGGATAGATCACTGTCTTTGGACAGGAGTTTGAATCCAGCCTCAGACACACAACTCTTACTAGTTAGGTGACCTTGTGCAAATCACTTAACCCTGATTGCCCCCCATCTAGGGCCATCTCCAGTCATCACGATTCATCATCTGGCCATTGGACCCACATAACTCTGGAGGAGAAAGTGAGGCTGGTGACTTAGCACAGCTCCCCTCACCCAACTCAAATCCAATTCACATGTTTGTCATAGCAACACCTTTCTGATGTCATAGTCTCCTTTGAAAATGAAGGGCAAACATTATTATTTTCCTCACTTGTAAATGAGGGTAGATTAAAAGGACTGTAGATTAAAAGGACTCTATTTATCATGCTGTTTTCTTATGATCTTCTAATTGTTAGCTGTCATTAAAGAAACCAGGCTAAGTTGTTACTAGGAAAACATGTTAGTTAGTCTGCAAATATTTTAGTACTTAAGATATGTGCATGGTAAAATAAATAAAAACAAAAAACTAGCCTTGTCCCCAAGAACTTGCATTCTAATATGAAATATACTAGTTTTGTTCAACAAAATAAAACTGTAAAATATAAATAAATAAATAAATAAATAAATGATTAGTAGTAATAGTATCTACCAAGTACAACTATTACTAAGATTGTACATCAGAGTGGCATATACAGCATTTTATAGTTAGGTATATATATATAAATATACGCATATGTGTATATACATATAAACATATGTCTGTTTTATAGAGAACAATTAAAAGTAGAGGAAGGTGATCTCAGATGATGGAATTTGAACTGTCTTAAAGGAAGCCAAAGAAACTGAAAGACAAAAATGAAGAGACAATGTTTACCATGAAGGGGGATAGCCAATACAAAGTACAGAGATGGAGAATGAAGTATCATGTACCAAGCACAAAAGATAGACCTGAGTACTTGGAGGGTCTACAAATGGGAGGAGGTAAAGAGTAAAAAGATTGGAAAGTTGGAAGTGGCAAGTTGATGAAGAACTTTAAATGACAAACAGAAGTTTAATTCTAGAAACAATAGGGAGCCATGAGAGCTCATTGAATAGAAATGGGGAAAAGAAATCAGGTTCATCCTTTTAAAACCAGGTTCTTGTAGAGATACAGAATGGAGTAAACTCTTGTTCAAAAGTCCCAGGCTTTCTGAGTGGATAGAGACTCAGCAATTTCAGAGAATATGTTATGATTTTGATTTATTAGCACCATTAATATTTTTATAAAGCTTCTCAAAAGATTAAATTAAATTAAATCAGAGTTGTCCCTTTCAATGGACTGCCATTTGCTCTCTAGGACAAGGCTGCACTGCCCAGGTACTGATTTCTCACTCTTTCACTTCTGCTAGCAATTATGTATAAAGTTTTCTGATGGAGTGAACTTGATAATGGTGACAATACAGCAGAAACTGCCTAGGAAGAGGAGAAAAGTTATGGCTATATTTGGCTGGTAATGTCCATAGTAGGAAAAAAAAGAGAGAAAAAGAGAATATTCTCTTTATCCTTCTAAAATTATTAATTTTTTCACATACTTTTAAATTTTAATTTCTGAATCCTCTGTCACCTCCCACTCCTTCACCCAGCCACTGAGAAGGCAAGCAGTATGATATCAATTACACTTGTGAAATCATGCAAGGCAAATTTCCATATTAGCTGTATTGCAAAAAATAAAGAAAATAAGAAAATTATACTTCAATTAGCCTTCAGAGTCCAATAGATCTTTCTCTGGGGGTGGATAGCATTTTTTCATCATGAGTACTTTTTCCTGGAACATTATCTTGGTCAGAATAGCTAAGTCTTTCACAGTTGTACATAATTACAACATTACCATTACCATGCACAATGATTTCCTGGTTCTTCTAATTTCACTTTCTTTAAGTTCATAGCAGTCTCACTATGCTTTTTTTTTTTGAAACCACTCCCCCATCTCATTATTTCTTATAGCACAATAGTACTCCATCATAATCATAACTACAACGTTTTTATCATGCCTCAGTTGATGAGCATACCCCCAATTTCCAATTCTTTGCTACCACAAAAGAGTTGATATAAGTATTTTTGTATGAATAGCTTCTTTTCTCTTTTTCTTTGATCTCTTTGGTTATAGGCCAAGTGGTGATATTACTGAGTCAAAGGTATGAATAATTCTTTAGCCCTTTAGTTGTGATTCTAAATTATTCTCCAAAATGGTTGGACCAATTCATTAGTACATCAACAGTTTATTAGAGTACCTTTTTCCCTCATTTTTTAGCATTTGAAATTTGCAATAGGAATGATTTCCAAACCTCTAGGCCCAGGGATCACTGGGGACGGCTTTGGAGAATCAACAGGAGAACTCTGCCACACCAGAGTGAGTATGAAGCCCAGGCTAGCACAGGCCTCAAGATAGTCATGGGAACTTATAGAGTCACCCAACAGCTGCTTACAGAGCATTTAGCCCCCAATAAGAGGGTCAGAATAGATTGCAGAGGTCTCTCTACTATCCCTGGGGCAGGACTCTACTGCTTTGCATCTACTCAGATCCAGGTCTCAATCTGGCTCCCCATCCTACCATAAAGGAGCAAGGACCCTTATCACAGCTCCAGGGCAGAGGGGAGTGCTTATGGTCATCCACTGACCAAATTAAGTACAGAAGAGCAGTCAAAGCCTCTCATAAGACCTTCAAGGAATTAAGGTGCCTGAAGGGATGTCCCAAAATTCCTTAGAAGCTTTCAAAGTATGGTAAATCAGTCATAGGTTGAGGAAATGAGGAAACCATAGGAAAAGAAGAACCTGACAATAGAAAATTATTTGGGTTACATGGAGGCTCAAAATATGCCCTCAGAAGATGATAAAGTCAAAACCTCCAAGAAGAATTGGTTTCAGGCTATGGAAGAGCTCAGAAAAAACTTTGAAAAACAAGTAAGAAAGGTAGAGGAAAAATTGGGAAGAGAAATGAGAGTGATGCAGGAAAATCATGAAAACCAAGTCAGCAATTTGGTGAAGGAAATACAAAGAAACACTGAAGTAAATAACATGCTAAAAACCAATTTAGGCCAAATGGAAAAAGCAGTTCAAAAGGCAAATGAGCAGAATTGGCCAGTTGGAAATGGAGATTTAAAAAATCTCTTTGAAGAAAATAATTTCTTCTAATGTAGAATGGAACTAAAGGAAGCTAATGATTTTGCAAGAAATCAAGAAACAATAAAACAAAACTAAGAATGAAAAAGAATGGGTCAATGGGAGTCATTCATTTTAAGAATGAAAAACCAGAAGAAAATGGGGAATATCTCATTGGAAAAACAATTGACCTGGAAAACAGATCCAGGAGAGAGATAATTTAAAAATTTATTGGGCTACCTGAAAGTCAAGACCAGGAAAAGAGGTTAGATTTCATTTTTCAAGAAATAATCTAGCAAAATTGCTCTGAGATCATAGAAGGAGAGGGTAATACTTAATAATTACCTAGCTGTGTAGCCTTGGGCAAGCCACTTACCTCCATTTGCCTTGCAAAAACCTAAAATAAAAAGGAGAGGGTAAAATAGAAATTGAGGGAATCCACTGATTACTTCTTGAAAGAGATTCTCCCCTCAAAAAAAAAAACTCCCAGGAATATTATAGCCAAATTCCAGAACTCTAAAATCAAAGAGAAAATACCACAAGCAGCCAGAAAGAAAGAATTTAGTTGCTGCGGTGCTACAGATTTGGCAGCATCTACATTAAGGGATTGTAGGGCTTGAAATAAGATATTCCCAAAGGCAAAAGAGCTTGGATTCCAAATGAATTACAAATGAAATTTTCTGAATTACCCAGAAAAACTGAACATCCTCTTTCTGGAGAAAAGATAGATTTTTAAAAATATTTTTTTTTAGTTTTAAAATTTTTCCCTCAGCCTCACTTCCCTCCCCCACCCCACCCCCAAAGAAGGGAGGCTAGTTTTTACATTGTTTCCATGCTATAGATTGATCAAAATTGAATGTGTTGAAAGAAAAATCCCATCCTTAAGGAAATAATAAAATATAAGAGATAGCAAAATTACATATACATATGATAACTTTTTTTTTAATTGAAGGTATTATTCTTTGGTCTTTGTTTAAACTCCCCAATTTTTTATTTGGATACAGATGGTATTTTCCATCACAGATACCCTAAAATTGTCCTTGATTATTGCACTGATGAAATGAGCAAGTCCATTATGGTTGATCCTCAACCCCCATGCTCCTGTTAGGGTGTACAATGTTCTCCTGCTTCTGCTCCGCTTGCCCAGCATCAGTTCATGGAAGACTTTCCAGGATTCTCTGAATTCCCATTCCTCCTGATTTCTAATAGAAAAATAGTTTTTCATATTGTACATATAACACAATTTGTTCAGCCATTCCCCAACTGATGGACATTCACTTGATTTCTGAAAAGATGAATTTTCCAGGGGACTTTCAAATTTTCCTGTTGAAACAACTAGAGCTGAACAGAAAGTTGGATCTTCAAGTACAGGACTCAGGTGAGGCATAGAAAAGGGAGATAGGAAGAGCTAACTATGAAGATTTAATGATGACAAACTGCATTTATTCCTGCATGGGAATATGATTCTGATAACTCCTATGAACCTTCTCATTTATAAGAACAGTTAGAAGGAGCATATATAGACAAGGTATGGGAGGGAGCTGCATAGAATGGTATAATATAATATAAAGATGGAGTCGATGGGTGAAAAAGGAATGTATTGGGAGAAAGGGAAAGGAGAGATAAAATGGGCTAAGATGTTTCTCATAAAAGAGTCAAAAAAGTTTTTACAATGGAGTGGAAGGGGTCAAGTTGGGGGGGGGGGGTGAGTGAGCCTTCATTCTCATCAGAAATGGCTCAGAGAGGTAATAATACACACATTCAATAGGGTATAGAAATCAATCTTACCCTAGAGGTTATAGGAGAGGAAAGGGATGGGAGTGGGGCAACAGGGGGAGGGGAAAGGGGGTGCAAGTGATAGAAGAAAGGGATCATAGGAGAGGGTAGTCAGATACAACCCACTTCTGAGGAGGGACAGGATGAAAGGAGAGAAAGAGAATAAAATATGTGGGAGTGTGGAGGAATCGAATGGAGGAAAATGCAGTTAACCATGGCAGCTGTGGGGGGAAAAAATATTGAAGCAACATTTCTGATGGATTTATGATAAAGAATGCAACCCATCTCAGAGACAGAGCCAAACATATCTAAAAACAGATTGAAGTATACTCTTATTTCCTCTCACTTCATTTCTCTTGCATTCTTCCATCTTTTGGAAGATTATTGTAGTAATGTGAAAAATAAATAAATAAATCATTTTTTTAAAAAACTCATAATCAAATGCAGAAAGGCAGAAATATTAAATGTATTATTGTCAGATCATGATGCAAAAAAATCATGTGTAATAAAGATCTATGGAAAGAAAGAACAAAAATTAACTGAAAACTGAATAAGCTAATGCTAAAGAATGAGTAGATCAAACAATAAATTAAAGAAATAATCAGCATTTTCATCCAAGGCAATGACAATGATAAGACATTATACCAAAACTTATGGGATACAGTCAAAGTAAACATTAGGGAAAATTTTATATCTCTGTATGCTTATATGAATAAAATAGAATCAATCAATGAATTGAGCATACAACTAAAAAAGTTAGAAAAAGAACAAATTTAAAATCCCAAACTAGAATTAAATACCAAACTAAATTCTGAAAATCAAAGAAGAAATTAAGAAAATGGAAAGTAAGAAAACTATTGAACTAATAAATTAAACTGTATTGGATTTATGAAAAACAATAAAAAAAATAAACCTTTGGTTAATTTGGTTTAAAAAAGAAGAAAACCAAATTACCAGTATCAAAAATTAAAAAGGGCAAAATGCACCACAAATGGGGAAGAAATTAAAGTAAAAATTTAGATCTATTTCACTTAATTGTATGCCAATAAATCTGACAATATAAGTGAAATGAAAGAATTTTTACAAAAATATAAATTGTCCAGCTTAATGGAAAAGGAAACAAATACTTAAATAACCAAATTTCTTTTCTTTT
This sequence comes from Macrotis lagotis, assembly GCF_037893015.1. Classification (NCBI taxonomy): domain Eukaryota; kingdom Metazoa; phylum Chordata; class Mammalia; order Peramelemorphia; family Peramelidae; genus Macrotis; species Macrotis lagotis. The sequence goes on along the minus strand of NC_133665.1, from coordinate 43,827,543 downwards.
TTAAAAATTCTATTCATATTTTTCCAAGTACATGAAAAGATGGTTTTCTACATTATCCTTCTGCAAACTTTTGAGTTCCATATTTTTCTGCCACTCTCCCTTCCCCCCTCCCTCCACACTGCAGTAAACAATCTGATATAGGTTATATATGTACAATTGTGTTTAACATGTTTCCACAGTAGTCCTATTATAAAAGAAGAATTAAAACTATGGGGGAAAAACATGAGAAAGAAAGAAAAAACATAGAAGAAATTTTTTAAAGTGAATATAGTATGCTGTATAATACTCTAGTTTTTTTTCCCCTCTGAATGTAAAAGTAATTTGTTCTTACAAGGAATCAATTTTCTAATGGAAAAGGCAAGTGCATATATAAACAAATTCAGAATTCTTCATTTCCCTGTGAGAAACTATACTAGGACTTTGGTTAGAGTTTATCACAAAACTTGTATCTGAGACAATTCAAACTCAGATCTTTCTGACTCTGAAGTTCAGCCCTCTATCCACTGAAGACATTTTAGTCTATTAAGGTAATGTAGAGCATTGACTTTGATTTTTTCCAATGGAAATCAAACATATAAATATACAGATCAATCAAAGAAAATCTTAATTAATATGAAAAATATTTATTTAACTATTTACTGTAACAAGAAATGATGCTTTTTGTTGTGGGTGGATGTAAAGATGGTACCTCAAGGCAAAAGCTTACAGACTTGTAAGCAAGATGACCTGGACAATAGGTTCAAAACAAGGCAATCTATATGATCAGTGGTATCACCAGTGGTGGGAGTGCAAAAGATGGAGGAGTCATTTAAGTCCAAAGTGATCAAAAATAGAAACAGAAATCAGATAAAATTTGAGCTAGAGCTTGAAGAATGAATGAGATTTACATCATCAAAAGGTTGAAGGTGGGAGGAAGCTTCTAGGCTAAGAAAATTACATGAGCAGAGATGCAAAGATGGGGAAAGTGCCGGAATATGGACAAAGAACCAATATGATTAGAGCATAAGGTTCATGTAAGGCAGTAGTAGGACACATACAGGTGGCACAATGAAGAGACTATCCAGTTTGGGTTTAGGAAGACTCATCTACCAAGTTCAAATCTGACCTTAGACACTTCTTAATTTTGTGACCTTGACCAAGTCAATTAACTCTATTTACCTCATTTTCCACATCTGTAAAATAAACTGAATCTTTGCCAAGAAAACCCCAAATGGTATCAAAAGTGTCAGACATAGGAAAACAAACAACAAAAAGTAGAAAGTCAGTTTGGTGTCTGATTGTGGATACCAGGATAATAGTTGACATTTTTATAGTGCATTTCCCTCCCAATGAAAAAGATACCATAAATAGTATTATTCACTTTATATACAAGGAAACTGGCAGAGATTTTAAGGGGCTTGCATATAATGATAGATTTGGATCAGGATTTGAATACATTTCTCTTCACTTCTTTTTATTTCATTTTTTCCCCAATTACATGCAAAGGTAGTTTTCATTCATCCATTTGCAAGTTTATGAGTTCCATATTTTCCACCACACTCTCTTCCCTCCCCCCATGACAGCAAACAATTTGGCAAAAGTTGTATATATACAATCATGTTCGACATATTTCCATATTAGTCATGTTATCAAATGAGAACTAAGGGGGAAAAATCATAGAAAAAAGAAAAAACATAGAAGACATTTTAAAAAGTAAGTATAGTATGCTTTGTTCAGCATTCAGACTCCATAGTGGGTTTTGCTGTTGTTATTTTTCTGGATGTAGATGTCATTTTCCATTACAGGTCTCTCAGGATTCTTTGATCACTGAACTGTTTGAGAGGAGCTGTGTCCAGTCTCACAATGTCACTGTTAATGTGTACAATATTCTCCTGGTTCTGCTCACTTCACTCAGCATCAGTTCATGTAAATCTTTCCAGGATTTTCTAAAGTCCAACTGAAAATCATACTCCATAACAATCATATACCAAAACAGGCAGTTTTCAGATGAAGAAAGTAGTTATCTATAGTCATATTTAAAAAAAGTTCTAAATCATTGCTGATTAGAGAAATGCAAATTAAAAAAACTCTGAGGTACTACCTCATGCCTAATACATTAGCTAAGTTGATAAAATTATCAAAGTTGGAGGAATTGTGGGAATACTGGGATACAAATACATTATTGGTGGAGCTGTGTTGCTGAATCAACCATTCTGGAGAGCAATTTGGAATTATGCTCAAAGAGCAATAAAATTCTGCATACTCTTTGATTCAGTAATACCTCTACTAGGTAGAGGGGAAAAGACTCACATGTATAAAAATATTTATAGCAGCTCTTTTTTTTAGTGGGAAAGAACTGGAAAATGAGGGGTGTCCATCATTTGGGGAATGGCTGAACAAAATCTGGCATGGGAATATGAGGAAAATTATTATAAGAAATGGGCAGACTTCAGAAAATCCTTGAAAGATTTGCTTGAACTTGATGCTAAGTTAATTGAGCAGAAGCAAGAGAACACTGTACACATTAACAGCAACATTGTGAAATTATCAATTATAATGAATTCAGCTCCTCTCATCAATTCAGTGATCAAATTCAATCCTAAAAAAAATGGAAAATGCTTTTTACATCCAGAGAAAAAGCATATAATTTCACTTTTTAAAAGTTCCATTTTTCTCTATTTCTCATGTTTGTCTCTTCTAATTTTTCTTTTATAATATGACCAATAAGAAAAAATGCTAAATATGATTGTACATGTACAATCTATATCAGATTACTTGCTCCTGTGAGGAGAGGAGAGGGAAGGGAGGGTGACAGAAAACTGCAGAACTCAGTAGCTTACTAAAACACTGAATGTTGAAAACTGTCTTTTCATGTAACTGAGAAAAATAAGAAAAAATAATTTAAAAAAAGGGAAAAAAAGACTATTTCGCATTGAACTATTGTTTCCTTTAATCTGCCTTTCCTTTTAAAATTCTCCCTCTTTCTCTTATCACTTTTCCTTAATTGATAACATAGATTTCTATAAATAACTGAGTATGTGAAAAGGTGATGAAGATTATAAATCTATGTGATTAGAAAGATAAGGGGCAGCTAGGTAGCACAGTGGATAGAGTACTGGCCCTGGAGTCAGGAATACCTGAGTTCAAAATCAGCCTCAGACACTTAATAATTACCTAGTTGTGTGGCCTTGGGCAAGCCACTTAACCCCACTGCCTTGCAAAAAAAGAAAAAGAAAGCTAGGGAAGCTCTCAACAGAAAAGTTGGGGAGAAGGGTGAGTTTGAGAGAAAAAAATTGGGAGTCAAGTTATTTAACAAGGTTCTTTACTGGTTTGGGGAAAGAAAAGACAAAAACGTACCTATCAGATCCCAGGGTCCTAATGGTAGAGGCCCATGTTCTAATAGGAGGAGGAGAAAATCAGACTGAGTACAAGAGGAATGGTTTGGAAAATGACTAAAATATGATCCCTGACAATGTACTTATCAGTTACCTACTTAGGGAATTAAAACATTCATACCAAAACAAAACCAATCACTCCATTACAAAATAGAATTAAGTAACATAGCAGAAAGTATGTAAATTGTCATTATCAGAGTTACAGATAAAGAACAGTATTTCAGAATAATGAAGCATTACTATTCATTGTAAGGGAATGGGAAGGAAACAAGGGAAATCTTTGACTGAGTAACTAGCATTCAACTGAGTCTTAAAGGACAACTGGGATTTTGAAGGGCAACAATGAAGAAATGAGAAGGAAGGGTTCAGGGACTGGAGAGAGAACATTCCAAAAGGAGGGAAAAGTATGAGCAAAGATTCAGATATGGGAAAGAAGAGGTCCCAAAACCCAGAAAAAAGAATCTAGCCTTTGTTTTGTTTTGTTTTGTTTTCTGGAGATTAGGTCATAGAAAGGTGAGTAGACAAAAATATACTACTGGAGAACAAGTACTATTTTTTTTTCATTTCAAGCAATTAGCATACTGCTTTGCATATAAGATTTAATAAAAACATTGAATTGAATTGAGACTGATAATTGGAAAAAATAATTGGAAAAAAATACTATTTTAATTAATTAGAAAGATTTGGTTCCACTTAATTCAGAAGGCAAAGAGATATCAGAGAGAGTTTAAGAAGTGAATTGAGGGTAGAGTAGAAGCAATAAACACAATTCTCAATTTCAGTTATTCTTATGTAAGATGGGAAGAATAGTGACAGATATGATCATGAAAATATAATCAAATAATTGTTAATTGAATCTTAGGGAAAGAGGAAATAAATTTAGCATAGATAAAGTTGAATTCTAAGGACTTCAAGGGTGTTTCAGGCCATTAACATCACTGGTCAAATGGGAAAAGAAGGTTCAAATAAAGTATATTAACTTCTGGTCCTATTAACAGATGAAATAATTTCTCTTTTTTCCTATTCTCTTTACAGAGGGAGAAAATTCTTATTTCCTAAAGAAATAATGTGGAATTCCGTCAACAGCTCTTAATACTATCTTGCCTGCCATCTCTTAATGACAACAATGAGGAGATTCAAAATCTGAAGAATGGTTAATCTCTCTTGCCCAATGGTAGGAAATACATGTGCAGCAAAATGATGTTATGCATATAAAGAATCCATAAGTTGTCAGTCATTTTCTAGAATCAAAATTATTCATTCTTGCCCCCCAAATTATCTTCTCTCCCCTTCATCCCTAGCCTCAAGTAGTTGTCATCCACTACTAATAAGCAAGTACACAAAGAAATTTTGAAAATATTTGAATATTTGATAATGTGATTTGAGAAAATAATTATTTTTTTTCACAAACTTCACTGCATCCATGGAAGTGTTAATATTTGGATCTCAGGCAGCATCAAATACAGTATCAAGCACACAAGGACACTTTTAAGAGCTCTTTTAAAAAACTCTGTTATCAATAGACAGATGGGAGACACTGGCACAAAACTGTCCAACATGGGGCATCCAAATCAAAGAAGGCATTGTACTCTACAAGCAAAGAAAAATCACAGTAGCACAAATGAAAAGGGAGATGCACAAATCTAGAAACATCTACATCCCAAATGTTCAGACTATTTGTGACCTATATGTGGTAAAGCCTTCTTAGCTCATAGTGATCTAATAGGCCACAATTGAACATATTGTACCTTAACCTCAAATTGTGATGTCATTGATCCTATTTATACAGGAAAGAGGAATAATGACAATACATGCAAACAATAATTCCAATTAACTATGAAAGGCCTTCCAAGTAAAGGACTTATTTAAATGTAAAATCAAAACTAATTAGTAATAATCAGCATAAATTTCCATTGCAATATTTCTTGTGCTATAATCTTTAAAATTATTTTCAATCAAGCAGGTTAAATACAGAAAGGGAATGCTAAGAACCTACTTAAACAACTAATCTTGATTACACTACTAATTTACCTAAAGAACTTTTGTATAATACTGTGTGTTAAGTTTGATTCTAATCCAATGAATGGTTTAAAAACAATGAGACAGTTAAGCAACATTCACTGCTAGCACTATAAACTAACTCATGTTTGGTTTGGTTTGGTTTCTTTTTTTAAAAAGTCATTCCAGAATAACCTCATGTTTTCTTCTTATAATAAAATTAGGTTACTAGTCAGAGGAAATATGATAGATATTCCATACAGAGATTTCAGCAAATCATTTGACAAAATCTCAGAAAATAATTTGGGGAACAAAATGGAAAGACATGAGTTGGTTGGTACCATAATTAGAAGAACTGAGAAATGATTGAATGAACACATCCAAAGAGAATCTGCACAATATGTAGAATATGTAGCAACCTATAGAGAAGTCCTTAGTGGAGGGCTACACAGCTCTATATACTTGTTCCTATTCTGTTCAAACCTTTGTCAGTGATTAAAAGGAGTATGTGATACATTCACATTTACGGTAGTATAAGCCTGGAGCTGATAGTAAATAGGTTGGATATAATCACTAGAATTTTTTTAAAAATCTCAATAGGTTATGATTTTTCAACTTCCAAATGAATTTCAAATTCAGCACATATTTGTGAAATATCCTTGGAATTGCACTAGGTGATGAGAGTACAAAATCAAAATCTGATATCTGCTCTCATAGAATTCAGTTAACCAACTAATATAAATTGTAAAGACAAAGTAGTTTCAGGAGAAAAACAGAACCAATAATGAGGGGCCTGATCTTAAAGAAAACAGGGTAAGATCTCTTTTTTAAGCAGGAGAGATGCTTTCAGGGATTAAGGAAGGAAATAAGAATATTGGTTTCTGGTAGAATTTAATAGTACACTTTACTAATGCTTTTGCTTAAGGCTTTTCAGCTTTACGATAGCAATTCTAACATGCATTATGATTTGTAATTAGAAATCTCACTTTCACTGAAAGTGTAGTTATATTTCAATTACTTTTAGCCACCATGTAAAAGTAAAACTGTTTCTTTTGGGTTTATCAGCTACCCTTATGCACAGGTAATAAATTAATTAAAAATAAAAAAAATAGTACACTTTACTGGGAACATCAATGGAAGTAATATGAAAAAAGCCTGAAAAGAGAGTCAGGAGCGAGTAAGAAGAGGACTTTAAATGAGATTATTATATAGTCTGAGAGTTGTACAGAGGATAAATTGTACACTATAGAGACCTGAAACAGGAATACTAATAAGAAAGACATCAGTTCAGGTGAGTGGTAATAAGGGCCTAAAATAAGGTAGCAGTCATGTGAGATAAAAGAAGGGTAGAACTGAGAATGATATTGTGCAGATAAAATCATTATGATAATTGATGAAATATGAGAGGGGAGAAAAAGGGAATGGTCAAGAAAGACAGTTAGGTGGTACGGTGGATAGAGTTCCAAGTCTGGAGTCAGGAAGACTTATCTTCCTGAGTTCAAATGTAATCTCAGACATTTATTAACTATATGATCTTGGGGAGTCACTTAACCTTCTTTGACTTAGTTTCTTCATCAATAAAATGGAAATGGCATACTGTTCTAGTGTCTTTGGCAAGAAAAATCCAAATGTGATCATGAAGAATCACACATGAATGAAATGAAAAATTATGACTTCAAAGCTGTAAAACTTGAATGACTAGAAGTATGTGATATCTTCAATAAAAATATGGTTTTACTCAAATAAATCTTTCATTGTAATTACTACCTCCCATGATCCAATCTACAACCAATGAGGTTACAACCCTCTCTATTTTGCATGACTTGACCTTGGCCACTCCATTGGTATTTCAAGAATACCAATAGAGTATACAAACGGATTATTGGCTATCCTTTCCAATCACACAATGTGACCAGCTCATCCTCTTTTTTGAATAGAACAATAATAATGGATATTTATGTAGTGTTTTTGATTGATTGATTCTTATTGTGGTCTTATAAGAATTTCATGAAATATGAAATACTGACATTCCTTCATTTAGATTAAGTGACCTGTCCATGACAATATTGTTAGTAAGTGATAAAGACAGTTTTTGCATCCAGACTTTTGTTAGGAAAATTCCATACTCTGCATTTTTCATACTCTGCATTACACCACACAAGCTTTCTTGAAATTCGCCTTTCAAGACTCTTAGCTCAGATTTTGTCCTAAATTGCTGACACAGTCGGCTGTGAAAAAAGATTTTATCACGCAAACTTCAATTTTCCAATGAGATTAACTGAAAGCTTTATCCAGAGGTAAACACAACACTTTTTTTTCTAAAATATCAATTCCTCAAATTGTGAACATATTTTGCATCCTAAGAAATCATTAGTTTCTTCTGAGGAAGGCTAGGAGAAAACCCTCAGAAGAGCTAAGTAGAGAATGTAATATCTCCAAAAAATTACAATCCAGACTCTGAGTGAATAGCACACTGTTCAAAGCAACCCATAGCAGACAATATTGTACAACCAAGAAACAACCTAGTCCAATCTGGAGAGGGGCAGGGCAATGAATTACTTGATTGCAGCTGTTCTTTTAAACATCTGGCATGTTGTGGTAAACTTATAATCTAAGTTGGTGGAAAGAGCACTCATACAAATGAATCACAGATATTTGAATTATGTAAGAATTGGATGGAACAGGTTAAATATTTTGAGGTAGGAAAGAAGGAATCCTTTAATAAATTGAGCACATGTAAAAGCTACAACTGATTATCAGTGTAGGATATTAAAAAGAAAAAAGTGTTTTCATGCTTCTAACTTCCCCTGAATCCTCAGTCTCTCGACCTTGCACTGTACCCACTTTGACATATGGCTAGTTTGGGGACATGGTCAAGGACTTGAACCCAGCTCTGATTTCAGGTTCAGAGATTCTTTCACTTCCCTTAAGATAACCCTTTTCACTTTTAGGAAATTTTTTCCCATTATTAAACAAACAACAATAACAAGAAAGTCTAGTACACAGGTAGATTCACATTCACATGAAATACTGTAGCAATTGAAGATGATAGCATAGAAGGAAAAAATAGATAGAGCTGCAAAAATTAATTAATTAATTAAAATTCATTCATTCATTCATTGAAATTAATTAATTAGCTCCAAATGGAGCTCTTTCATCCACAGAAGAGTGCAGCACAGTGTCTGGAATTTCTTGTTGGAAATATTTACAACAAATGAAGGATTGAATGAATAAGTGAGTGGAAAAATGTATTAAATTCTTACTATGTATAAAGCACATATATGAGGGTCAAATAAGAATAAAATGCTTTGTGATAATTATAATAATAAAGGGTCTAATTAAATTTGTCTCCCATTTCACACAGTGACAGTAGACAAGAGGAAGACTAGATGAATAAAACATCTAGCATGAACCCACACAGAACTCTCAAGACCTGTTGAGAAAATTAGCTCTTGCTACTCAGGAAAAAATGAAGGTAAATAGCATTATGTATTTTCCCATCTACCTAATCGTCACATAATTCCTTTATTTTATTTCTAAGAAATAAGATTGCTATACTATGGATTTGTCAATAAATATTTATATTAATCTATGTTTATTTATATTTTCTCTGACTCCTAATTCATAGTTTTATGAATTAATTCTAAACCATCTAAAGTGGCATAGAGATAGATGACTTTATGTATGTATATATATATATATATATATATATATATATATATATATATAATAAAGAGAGAGAGGAGGAAGGAATGAAAGAAAGAAGAAAGAAGATGATGATGATGATAGATAGATAGATCTTATGTATTAAGTATTTACCATGTGCTAGACATTGTTCTACGCATTGGTGAAGAAAATACAAGTCAGACAGTCTCTAACTTCAAAGAGCTTATGTTCTAATAAGGAAAGACAATATCTAAAGAGAAAATGGAAGAAGAGGCAGAAGAAGGCAGGATGCCAGAGAGCACTGGAAAGGATTCTGGAATCTTGGACTCAGGTAAGATAAGGCAAAAGTTCACCTATCAGAGCCAAGGAACCCAGGAATAGAGTTCAGGTTATTGATGTCAGAGGTAGAGGAGATAGTCAAAGGTAACAGGGCACAGAATATTACTACAGTTAGAGTTAGCTGTATGCACTAGATACCTTCATAATTTGGGGGGAGTGAGTTCATTTGCCTATAAATGTTATTTTAAATTGATGGTGACTTATTCCATTCCTAATCATACACTCTTTATTCCATAAATCCATCCAGATGAAGTCATTGATTTTAATGCTGTCCACATTTTAACCCAACAATAGCAGAAATCATTACTAAAAAAATCCTAGACAGATTAGTTGAGAAGCTCAGTAACTCAATTTCTATAATTAATCAAAGTCAGAAGTAATTTCACACTAACAGAAGGAAAAGCACAAAAATAAAATATAAAAATCATGAGCACTCAGACTTTAGTAAAAATCTGAAAAGGCTTAAATGAACTAACTGAGTGAAATGAGCAGAATCAGGAGAACAGGGCAGCTAGAAGGCACAGTGGATAGAGCACTGACTCAGGATGACCTGAGTTCAAATTTGGCTTCAGATTCTTTAATAATTACCTAGCTGTGTGACCTTGGGCAAGTCACTTAATACCATTGTCTTGGGGGGAAAAAACAAACAAACAAAAATAATCAGGAGAAAATTTTACACATAAACAGCAACATTGTAGGATGATCAACTATGATGGAAGCAACTCCTCCCAGCAATTCAATGATCAAGGACAATTCTGAGAGATCTGCTATGGAAAAATGCCATCCACAACCATAGGAAAAACTAATGGAGTCTGAATCCAGAGCAAAGCATATTATGTTCACTTTTTAAGCTTCTCTTAGTTTTTTTTTTCCTTTCTTATGACTTTAACTTAGCTCTGATTCTTCTATCTTAAATGACTGGTTGTACATGCTCAACTTATACCAAATTATTCACTGCTTTGAGGAAAGGGAAGGGAAGGAAGGGTGATATAAAAATGAGAAACTCAAAAGTTTGAAATAGGATGAATGCTGAAAACTATCTTTGCATGTAAATGGAAAAATAATTTTTTTGTTAAAAAAAGAATAAAATACTAGAACCATTATTGCTATTGCTTTGCTTTGTGGCAATGAAAAAAATCAATTTATAGTTTGTAGTCTCAACTATTCATTGGTGTTTTTTTAAATCTATAAAATTACGATTGGAGTAAGATGGGGATTCTTACAAGGAGCCAATAAACTTGATTTTTAAAATATTTGATAGCTATATGTCAACATAATTTCTTTTATAATCCTATGCATTTTAATTTATTAATTTAAAAATATTATTCTCAGAAGGTGTCAGGTCACTTCTTCAATCTACCAGAAAGGTCCATGAAAGAGAATAAGGTAAGAATCTCATAATGAGTTAAGTTAACAATCCCCTTAGGTCCTGTCCATTTCTAATTTTATTATTTGAATCTGTAATAGATATCAAGAAATAACAATAGGGGCGGCTAGGTGGCACAGTGGATAGAACACCGGCCCTGGAGTCAAGAGTACCTGAGTTCAAATCTGACCTCAGACACTTAATAATTACCTAGCTGTGTGGCCTTGGGCAAACCACTTAACCTCATCGCCTTGCAAAAATCTAAAAAAATAAATAAATAACAATAAAGCAAAATAATTTTATTTGGCATACTTGAAAATGAAACAAATAATTTCTAATTAATATTTCATTTTTTCCAATTCCATGTTATGATAGTTTTTTTAACATTCATCGCTATGCATATTTATAAGTTACATGATTTTCTTTTACTTTCCCTGCAGGAAGAAACATTTGTGTTTAACATGTTTACAGATTTACATTTACAGGAATTTTCTGTATGAGGAGTTAGGACTAAGGGAAAGGAAAGAAAATCATGGGGTAGGAAAGAAAAACACATAAGAGAAATTATTAAAAAACGAACATAGTGTTCATTCAGATTCTGCTTTTTTGGTTTGGTTTGTTTTGATTGTTTTCTTGGTCTGGATGTGGAAGGCAGAGTCCATAACAGGTCTCCCAGGTTATCCTAGTTCTCTGACCTGCTGAGAAGCCATTCCCATTTGATAGGAATTCCCTCAATTTCCAATTCTTTACCACTATTAAAAAGACCTGCTTTGAATATATTGAACATGTGGGGCTTTTCCCATTTTTTTTATGATTTCTTCCAGATAATGCCTAGTATTGGTATAGCAGGGTCAAAGGATATGATAAGTTTTATTGTTGTTTGAGCAAAGTTCCATATTACTCTCCAAAGTGGTTGGATTATTCCACAATTCCACCAACACTGCTTTAATATTCCTATCTTCCCACAACTTCTCCAACACTGAGCAATTTCCCTTTTTGTTGTCTTAGTCATTATATGTGTGATCAATAAAGATTTGGAACACTTTTCATAAATATATATACTTTGTTTTCTTCATTTTGCCTATTCATATCCTTTGACCATTTATCAATTGTGGAATGACATGCCATCTTATAAATTTGATTCAATTTTCTATATATTTTTAAAATGAGACCTTTATCAGAACCCCAGCTGAGAAAATTGTTTTCCAACTTTCTGTTTTCCTTCTAATCTTGACAGCATTGGTTTTATTAGTGCAAAAGCTTTTCAATTTAATGTAGTCAAAGTCATCCATTGTGCAATTTATAATGTACTCTTTTTCTTGTTTGGGTAAAATTTTCTTCCCTTTCCATAGAATAGACAGAATATTTCTTGATCTGCTAATTTGTCTATGATCTTACCCTTTATGCCTAAATCTTATGACCTTATTTTGGCATAGGATGTAAGCTGTAAATCTATTTCTAGTTTTTGCCATACTATTTTCCAGTTTTTCCAACAAATTTTGTCAAATTTTTACTTTGAGTTTGTCAAATAATAGATCACTATAGTCATTTACTTTTGTTCCTATCTAAATCCACTGGGCCATTACTCTATGTCTTAACCAGTATCAGGTAGTTTTGATGACAGCCTCTTTGTGGTATGATTTTAGAGCTGATAAAGTTAGGTCACCTTCCTTTACTTTTCCCCCATCATTTCCCTTGATATTCTTGACCTTTTATTGCTTAAGATGAATTTTGTTGCTATTTTTTCAAGTTCAGTAAAATAGCTATTCAGTGGTTTGATTGGTATGGCACTGAAAAAAAGTAATTAGTTTGGGAAGAATTGCCATTTTGATTATATTAGCTCAACCTAACCATGTGCAATTGATATTTTTTCAAGTATTTAGATATGACTATTTGTGTGAAAAGTGTTTTATAATTCTGTTCATACTGTTTCTAGGTTTCTCTTGGGAAGTACATTTCCAAATATTTTAAGTTGTCTAAAGTTTTTTTAAATAGAATTTCTCTTTCTTTCTCTTGTTGCTCATATATATATATATATATATATATATATATATATATATATATTATATATATATAATGATGATTTAGGTGCATTTATTTTATATCCTGCTACTTCATTGAATTTGTTAATTTCTTTCAAGTAATTTTAGATGATTTTCTCAGGTTCTATAAGTATATATCATATTTAAGATGATATATCATATCATCTGCAAAGAATGAAAGTTTTGCTTACTCATTGCCAATTCTAATTCTTTCAATTTCTTTTTTTTAGGTTTTTGCAAGGCAAATGGGGTTAAGTGGCTTGCCCAAGGACATATAGCTAGGCAATTGCTAAGTGTCTGAGACTGGATTTGAACCCAGGTACTCCTGACTCCAGGGCCAGTGCTTTATCCACTATGTCACCTAGCTGCCCCTCAATTTCTTTTTCTTCTCTTGGTTTTTTTTTTGCAAGGCAGTGGGGTTAAGTGACTTGCCTAAGGTCACACAGCTGAGTAATTACTAAGTGTCTGTGGCCAGATTTGAACTCAGGTACTCCTGACTCCAGGGCCGGTGCTCTAACCACTGTGCAAACTAGCCGCCCCTTCTCTCATGGTTAAAGCTAACATTTCTAATAATTTATTGATTAGTAATGGTGATAATAGACATCCTTGTGTCATCCCTGATCTTATTGGAAATTCTTCTAGTTTATCCCCACATATAATATTTGTTGATGATTTTAGAAAGATGTTTATTATTTTAATGAAACTCCATTTATTCCTATATGTTCTAGTGTTTTAAACAGAATGGATGATGTATTTTGTCAAATACTTTTTCATCACTTATTGAGACAAGCATGTGATTTCTGTTGATTTTGTTATTGATCTGTTCAATATGTTGAGTGATTTCCTTATATTAAACCATCCCTGCCTACCTGGTATAAATCCTACCTGATCATGAGTATCCTAGTAATTTGCTGTATTCTCTTTTCTGAAATTTTATTTAAGATTTTTGCATCAATGTTCACTAGCGAGATTGTTCTGTAATTTTCTTTGACTGTTTTGACTCTTCCTAATTTAGGTACAAGTACCATATTGCTGACATAAAAGGAATTTGAGAATTTCATCTTAGGTTTTTTAGAATAGTATATGTAGAATTGAAATTAATTGATCCTTACTTCTTTGGTAGAATTCAATTGCAAATCCATCTAGGTCTGGAGACTTTATCTTAGGAAGTATTAGATGGTTTCTTCAATCTCTTTTTCTGAAATGGGATTATTTAAGTATTTTATTTCCTCTTCTGTTAACCTGGGTAGTTTGAATTTTTATAAATATTCATCCATTTCACTCAGCTTATCAAATTTATTGGCATACATTGCTCTAAATTATCTCTTTAATTTCCTCTGCATTGGTGGTGAGTTGACATTTTTCATTTTTGGTATTTTTTTGGTATTTTTTTCTTTCTTTTAATAAGCAAAGGTTTATCTATTTTGTCAATTTTTTCATAAAACCATCTGAGTTTTATTTTTTAGATCAATAGTATTCTTACTTTTAATTTTATTAATCACTCCTTTGATTTTCAGAATTTTTAATTTGGTATTTAATTGAGGATCTTTAATTTTTCCAGCTTTTTCAATTGCATACTCAATTCATTGATTCCCTCTTTCTCTATTTTATTCATATAATAATTTAGAGATATAAAATTTCCCCATAAACCTACTTTGGGGGCATCCCATAAATTTTGGTAGGATGTCTCATTGCTATCATTTTCTTGGATTAAATAATTTTGTTTGATTGACTCATTCTTATAATTTGTTATTTAGTTTCCAATTAATTTTTTGGTTTATCTTCCCATGGTCCTTTATTACATATAATTTTTATTGCATCACCAACTGAAAAAGCTTGCATTAATTATTTCTGCCTTTCAATGTAAGGTTTTATACCCTAGTACATGATCAATTTTGGAATAGATGCCATGTACTAAAGAGAAGAAAAATATATTATTTTCTATCCCCATTCAGTTCTCCCCAGAGATCTATCATATCTAAGTTTTTAAGATTTTATTCACCTTCTTAACTTCCTTCTTGTTTATTTTATGGTTAAATTTATGTCATCCTAAGAGAGGGAGATTGATGCCCCCCATCATTATAGTTTTTCTGTCTACATCTTGTAATTCATTCAGCTTCTTGTTTAAGAATTTGGACGCTATCCCAATAGGTGCATATATGTTTAATAGTGATATAACTTCATTATCCAAGGTGTCTTTTAAGAAGACACCTTCCTCATCCCTTTTAATAGGATCTATTCTTACTTTTCCTTTGTCTGAGATCAGGATCGCTACCCCTGATTTTTTTTTTTACTTCTACTTGTGCATAATTTTTTTCCAGCCTTTTGCCTTTATCCTGTGTATATCTCTGCTTCAAATGTGTTTCTTGTAAACATATTTTAGGATTATGGTTTTTAATCTATTCTGCTATACACTTCTGTTTTATGGGAGAATTTATCCCATTTACATTTACAGTTAAGATACTAAATATTCATTTTCCTCCATGCTAGCTTTCCCCATTTACACTTTTCTCTTTCTTTTCTTCTTATTCCTCCTCAACAATATTGTGCTCCTTTTCCCCTTTAACTTTTCTTTTAAATTTAAATTTTAAGTTTACTTTCACTTATTCCATCACCTTGCCTTTTATCAGTTTCTTCTCTTTTCTTTCCCTTCCCCACCCCCCACCCCCACTTCACTATAGGGTAGAATAGATTTTTATATCCAATTGGGAATGTATGTCATTCCCACTTTGGGCCAAATCTATTGAGTAGGATTTACTCAGTGTTCACACCATCCCTACTTTTTCTCTACTATAATAAGGTTTTGTGCCTCTTCACCTGTTGTCATTTATCCACTAATGCCTAGTCTTCTCCTAGTATTGCCTTTCTTTTTATGTTCTTATTATTTTAACCCAGTCTTGTACTTACATCCCCTTTAACAAAATATATTTCTTTTATCTGACCTGATAGAATTATTATAAATCAAAGTGCAATTGATCAAAGGTTAATTGATCAATGGTTTGAATCAAAGATTGCTTGATTAATTGCTTGATTAATCAATAAGCAGCATTACCTCATAGTGATTAAATACCCTCCCCTCTTCTTTCTCATTAGAAATACACTCTTGAGGGAGTCATGAATTACATCAAATTATAATCACTTTATATTTTACCTCCTTTATAAGTACCTTCCATGGACACACAATCCTCATGAGCCAGAGTATCTTGCAAAAACAAATCATTTCATGAACAATTTGTACCCCCACCCCAAGTATTCTTCTCCCCATTAAAGCCAAAGCTTCAAACATAGCATATCTCTTTATGATGTTTTCATGTCCATTCCCTCCCTTCATCTCTATAGTACTCCAACCATAACCCTATAACCCTCCTCAAAGTATCAGATACACTCTTCCACTGTCCCTTTAGCATTCCAATCATGTTACTAAACCCTGATTAACTAGAGTATGAATTAAGTTAAGATCACTTCCTAATCCCTTTATGTCAACCTCTCCTAAGTACAATTCCACCCTCTGCCCCATTGTACTATAAATCTCTAAAAATCTTGTAAAGTCACTTCTGATTTATTTATGTATAGAGCCTCTAAATACTCTAAGTGCTAGACACCCAGTACTCCCTTAAGAACTTCAGCATTGATTGTAAAGCATGGAAGATACTAGCACAGGACCACCCAGCATAGGGTGCCCTCATAAGAGAAAGTACTGAGCTCTATGAGCAAAGCAAAACTTAAGTAGCTCAAAGGAAATCTGAGATACATAAGTTTAGAATAAACCCTCAGGTGTTTACTTGGATTATTTGTGATAGAGTATTCTGAGATTGTATTGGTCTGATCAGCTACAGTAGGATGAACTGTAATTTGTCTCAGATGTAGTGCTGTCATTTTGACCTTCTTTGATATCAAAAGACAATAGCCAACCCTACCCACATCCTCAAAGTACAATCTCTTCAACTATGTTCAGCCCTTAAACTATTCTAAGAGAAATACAATTCTCAAGAATTACAAGTGTTACCTTCTCTTATAGGGTTACATACAATTTAATGTTCTTGACTAACATTTGGGGTTTTTTCCCCTCTCTGTTTACCTTTTAAATATATCTCTTGATTATTGTATTCTAATTGGTTTGAATTCTCTGTTCAATTCTGGTCTTTTTATCAGGAAAATTTGGAAATCCTCTATTTCATTGAACATCCATCTTTTCCCTGACATAATTTGCTGAATTTTGCAGGGTAGTAAATTCTTGGCTGTAATCCAAGATCCTTTGCCCTCTGAAATATTATGATCCTTTATCATTAAAACTAAAAGTCCTGTGTGATTCTGACTGTGCTTCCTTTGTATTTAAACTGCTTCTTTTTGGCTGCTTTCAGTACTTTCTCCTTTATTTGAGAATTCTGGAATTTGGCTATGATAGTCCTTGCAATTTTTATCTGGCATCTCTGGATTAGTTCTGTGTATGGTTTCAATGCCTATTTTTTTGTCTTAATCTAGCACATTTCCAGGCTCTTTTTTTTATCTTGGCTTTTTAGTAGACCAATATCTCTCCTGGATCTAATTTCCATGTTGTTTGTTTTTCCTAAAAGGTACTTTACATTTTCTTCAATATTTTCAGCCTTTTTACTTTGTTTAATGGAATCTTGGTATCTCATAGATCCATTGGTTTCTATTTGTCCAATTCTAATTTTTAGGATTTTATTTTCTTCAGATAACTTTTGTGTTTCCTTTTCCAGTTGATTAATTTTCCTTCTTGCTGTGTTGCGTTCCTTTTCCAAGTGGTCAAGTTGAGTTTTAGATGAGTTGCATTCTTTTTCCATTAGGTTGATTTTATTTTTTAAAGAGTTACATTCTTTTTCCAGTTGGTTATTTTTAGTTTTAAAAGAGTTGATTTCTTTGGTCAATTTTTCACAATTTTCCTGTTTTACT
The DNA here is from genome assembly GCF_037893015.1 of Macrotis lagotis. Lineage (NCBI taxonomy): Eukaryota > Metazoa > Chordata > Mammalia > Peramelemorphia > Peramelidae > Macrotis > Macrotis lagotis. The sequence continues at coordinate 43,809,844 of NC_133665.1, read as the reverse complement.
CATTTCTTTTTTCCATTTTTCTCTCTTCCTTTAAATTCTTTTCTATGACGTTTTTGGATTTGAATCCCATTCATAGACTACTTTGAGACTTCCCTTTAAGGAATTTTTCACTGCTTTCTTCTTCTGATGTGGTATTTTTATCATCTCTATCTACATAGTGGCTTTCTATGGATTTTTTTGCTTGTTTTGATTGTTGAGCTCAGCTTCTGCTGGGGGCTTAGATCTGATCCCAGGTTTATCAAGTTGCTGTCTATGCAGCCCAGGTTTTGCCTTTGCAGAGGTTTGTTTCCTCTTTTATGTTCAGGTTCTAACTATGTAGTGGTTTGTTCCCAACCCAATCCTGTCTTTTTCCCTTGTAGCCCCAGAGTTCAGATTTTGTCTGGGGTTGGTACCCTCCTTGCTATAGCTACTGGGACTTGTGCTGTTGTCTACCTGCCAGGTCCTGAACTGCACTGTGGCTAAAGCCCTCCACTGGCTTTCCTGCTCTCTGGCTTAGCTACACTTTACTTCCCCTCTTTCTGAAGAGATTCAATGAGGATTCTCCACGATATCTACAGTTGAAAATTTGTTTTAATCTTGTCTTTTTATGGTGGGATCTGTAGCTTTAATGTCTGTGTAGAGTCTTCTTTTAGAGTTGTATAGAGGAAAAGCTCTGGGAGCATACCAGCTTCACGCTACAGTCATGGCTCCACCACAGAAAGGGCAACAATGATTTATTCACTGAAGGAAAGAAATGCATCGAAACTATAATTAACAAAAAATAATTTCATTGATGCTGCTAGCATTTTAGATTTCTAGAAAGAAACAAAATGAAAGAAACTTTTAGAAGTATACACAATGCAATCATTTTTTTTTAATTTCCATATTGATTGAAATTTATCCTGAACTTTTTTCTCATCATATAAGATATTCTAACTTGTGCCTTAGCCACATAGGTTTAGTTTAGGAAGTACCAAAAAACTCCACCAAAACTCATTATAAGAAAATCTTACCTCTTTCTCTAACTCCATAAGTCTCACAATTTTAGAACAATAGCACTTAAAGTTTTGCAAAGTGATTTACTTGTTCTTTTTTTCTCTGCTAGTGTGAAATAATTTCTGACCTTGATTGAATATAGAAACTGAATTACTGAGCTTCTTGACTCATCTAAGATTGGTTTTAGCAAATATTTCTGCTATTAATTGATAAGGATGTGGAAAACATTGGAATCAGTGACTTTGTATGGCTAGTAAAATGGAGGACAGTGTAGAATTTTTAATGGAAACAAACTTTTACAAAATGTTTTACATATTATCTCATTTGATCCTTATACTCTATGAAGGAGAACCTATTATTATCCTAATTTTACAGATGAGGAATCTGAAGCTGACAGAGGTTAAATGTCTTTCCCAGGGTCACAAAGTAAGAATTTGAAGTAAGATTTAAACTTAGGTCCTCCTGACTCCAAGCTCAGAATTCTATATAACAACCTATGAAAAACATTGTAGTATGGCTCAAATGTTATTAAAATTCTAATAGTACTTTGTTCTATATTCTCTTCTCATTTTCAGCAGCTGAAAAAAGAAAAATATGGAAGGAATCAATACGACAGTAATAACAGAATTCATTCTACTGGGACTTTGCAAATATCCTAAGCTTGAGATTTTCCTTTTTGTGTTATGCTTGATAATATATATAGTTATCATATTTGGAAATAGTGTCATTATCATCCTGAACATTCTGGATTCCCATCTTCACACTCCCATGTACTTCTTCTTCAGTAATCTCTCCTTCTTAGACATCTCTTACACATCTTCATTTGTGCCCCAGATGCTGGTAAATTTCCTGTCAACCAGGAAAACTGTCTTTGTCAGAATGTGTAGCCCAGATGTCAATCTCCTTTGCCATGGGAACTACAGAATGTATCCTATTGGCTGTGATGGCTTATGACCGCTATGTGGCCATCTGTAACCCTCTAAGGTATCCCATTGTCATGAACAGGACTGTTTATGTACACCTGACAGTTTTGTGCTGGCTGGTAGGTGTTCTTAATTCTCTTTTTGAAACTATTCTTACTTTACAGTTGCCTTTTTGTGGAAAAAATGTCATTGACCATTTCACATGTGAAATGTTGGCAGTCATGCACCTAGCCTGTGCTGACATCTCCCTAAATGAACTCATTATTATGCTTGGGAATGTAGTTGTCACCTTGACCCCTTTCCTATTAATCATTGTTTCTTATATCTTCATCCTCTCCACCATTTTAAAGATCTGCTCTGCTGAGGGGAGAAGCAAAGCTTTTTCCACCTGCTCAGCCCACCTGACTGTGGTGATCATCTTCTACGGGACTGTCCTCTTTGTGTATGTGAAGCCCAAGTCCAAAATTTCACTGACCACAGATAAGCTGATTGCCTTGTTTTATGGAATTTTTACCCCCATGCTCAATCCCATAATCTATAGTCTGAAGAACAAGGATGTAAATGCTGCAGTGAAAAAAGTGTTAAGCAGGAATCTGTCCTTATGGAAACTGAAAGATTTGGTTTAGCTCCATGATGCAGGTCTACTTCATAAGACAACAAGTTACTTGAATACTTTGAAATTCTTATTTTGATTAGATTCTTTTACAAGGAAGATCATGAAACTTCCATTCTTGTATCCATCTCAGTTCTGATCCATGTTTTCTGATAAATTCTCAGCAGATGTTCTATCCAGTTCAGTTGGGACCTTACTATATATTTTTAAAGTGACACAAAGATATGTATGTCTTGGATTGTCCTCCTGTTGTTTAATTCACAATTAAGAACCCTTCTTACATCCTTTTAATATCCCACATATTTAATAATGATCTTTACATCTCTTTTTTGTCATTTAAATTAACCTGTTTATTCATCCTTTAATCACCTTTTGGGGTGAATGAAAGGTTGTTAGTTTTTTGTTGGGGGAAGTTTGGCCAGTAAAACATCAGCAATGACAAGATTTGTAAGACACAAGTTTGCATGAAGAATTTTTCCTAAGAGAATATGACAGTTATCTAAATTTATCATCTACTTCCTTGCCTCTGATATTCTTTTAGAGTTGAATAAAAGTATGTTCTAGTCAAATGGCATATTTGTATTATGTGTGGAATAATGCTAAGAAAAAACATGATAAGTGCTTATATCTTTCCTCTGTTTCAGATTCTAGAGCAAATAAATAAAATTTACATTTGATTATTAATAAATAATAATAATACTTATCACAATTTATATACCATCATTTATTAAAAATTCTAATTGAAGAAAAGCAGGATAGTACAAAGGACCATAGAAATTTATACATGTGTATATAACCTAATACAATACAATACAATGTAAAGTGATATAATATGATATGATTTGAATGATATGATATGATTCAATACAATGCAATACAATGAAATATAATATAATACAATATAATATAATATAACCTGATATGACATGACATTATGTGATGTGATATTATAGTATAGTAAATTATAATAGACTATACCATCACATATTATTATATTTCATTATATATTATATTACATTATTATATGTTATATATAGATGTCATTAGCATCGAGAAAGCCTAGCTTTAAATAGTACCTCTGAAATTTACTAATCTGTGACCATAAGCGACTCCTTAAACCTCCCTAAAACTCAGTCAACTCTTCAGAATTATCTATTAAGTTGTAGATGGATCACAATCTAAAACAATGTTCTTCCAAGAAAATCATGGGTCCTTAACATAGTTTACTTTGTGGAATACTAAGCATCATGATTTTTCCAGTACTCCATTCCTTAGATTTGTTTTCACTGTCACCTAAACATTCAGCAAGGGACAGTTAGTTGGAACAGTAAATTAGAGCACTGGCTCTGGAATTAGGAGGACTTTAGTTCAAATCTAGCCCTAGAAACTTAATAGCTGTATAAGCCTGGGCAAGCCAATTATCTCAAAAAAAAAATTCAGTGAGTGCCCATCATGTGCAAGGCACTGAAATATCTTAATAAAACAAAGGCATTTATTATCTCCTGTATAAATATAAAGATACAAATAGTGCTAGGCATAATGGACTAGCTGCATCAGAGGAACATAAACAAAACTATTTGGGAGTTCAAAAGAGGAAGGGAGATCATATGCAATAATTAAGAAGATGTTGTATAGGAGATGGTATATGATTTGAGCCTTTGAGGATAAATATACAAAGGCTGAGTCAAAAGTCGAATAGAACACCTTGAGAATAAGTTCAGTTAGGGAAAGATTACTATATGTCTGAAGAAATGCAAGCAATTTAGCTTGATTTAATCATAGGTAACTTGGAGAAAATAGTGAAACTTACGGCAAAGAAAGCCATTAGGCATGTTATTTTAATTTAAAAAAGATAATGCTGCTAAAGGTTTTTAACTAGGGGAGTGACATGATTGTCCAAACTGTGACTAGGCAAGGGTGCCTTGGGCACCAAAATTCAGAAGGGGCAAAAATTTAAAATTTAAGATTGTATAAGTTTAAAATATGCAACAGTTAATGTGTTGACAGCATATGCCCTCCTTTAACAACATAGAAACCATTACATTTAGCACCCAATTAGTCAGAATAGTCCATTAAAATAGGAAACTGCCAGATGGGTAGAAATCGTAATAATGCCCATATTGAACCATTAGAGTAATTCATTCTCTTTCCTCATCATCTGAATTAATCTTAAGTATATCACATTATTTATAGTGTGATAGATCAGTTAGACCAGTAAAAATCAGTAGCACTAGGGTTCAAGTCCTGTATCTGATTAGATATAGATATGTCTACATTATGAATTATAAAATTAATTTGAGGACACAGTTCTTGCTTTCCCCTGTGCCAAAATCATTGAACTTTAGGAAGATTAACCTAAAGCATATAGGACAAAGGATTGTGTTACATGAATTGAAAAGAGCAGAAACTGAAACTTCTGACATTTCACAGAAAAGACATTTTAAGCTTATACTTCTCCACTATTGAAATGTACCACTTTTGTTAGGTTATTGTTACATTAATCCATGCAAGTGATGATTGATAATAGCTTAATAAGCAATGCCTTCTAACAGATACCTGTATTTCATTCAATACAGGATAAGAAATTCAGGGGCATTTGTATGGTATAAAAGGAATGAATTTCTAATAGCTGGAATTTAAAGCACATGTAATGATTGATGAGGTGCTCTTTTTGGGTAGATCAATGTTCAGTGTCCTCCCTCAAGTTATATATAAAGGAATTCATTTCCCTGATTAATACAGCTTCAAGACAAGGTATTACTGCAAACATCTAAATAAATGAGGGAAAAAGATTTTAGAGATCACAATGATTTAACCCAGTTCCAGTCTCTAGAGTTGGACTTTAACAAAATGAAAGGATCAAGGAGAACTTCCAAAGCAGAGAAAAGATGGTGGCATGAAGTTAGGAAATTCCTGCAGCATTTCCTGAAACAACTTTGAATGAAGCCTTTAAATAATCCTAAAGTGATAGAAGCCACCAACAAAATTGAATTAAAAAAAAGTTCAGCTTACGATATCTTGTAGGAACTTCTAGAAAAAAATCTGTCTCATATGGGTAAAAGGGGAGTGCAACCCAGCATAGGCAGGAGAAATGGGAAGCCAGCAGGAGGGTCTTAGCCACAATCCAGACAAAATACTGGCACAGCAGGTCAATAATGAGGGTCCCAACTGAAACTTGGAAGGCAAAGTTCAAATCTGGGAACTCTGGTGCACCAAGTGGACTGAGTTGGGCTGGCCTAATACAAGGAGCAAATCAGAGGCACATGAGAAGTCAGAACAAGATGCTAGGGAATCACACCCCCAAGGTTTCCAGCACAAAAATCTTGGAATCAGACCATCTTTGCCCCAGCAGCACAGCTCAACTCTAAAAATGAGCAGAAAAAAGAAAGAGTGACAGAACCCACAAAAGAACAGAGTGGAGCATTATCCAGCAAGGTCTGGCTTGGACAATCGGGAGAATGCTCTAGGTGGGGAACTAAAACCCAGTAAACAGGAGACTAGGGACCAGTCAGAGATTCTCAGCCAAAGGAGGCAGCAAATGCCCCAGAGCCTCTCCAACAGGTCAATGACACAGCAAGCCAGTTAGGAGCATTCTAACAATGGTACCTTAGACCCTGGGCTAAATGTCCAGTTCACTGAGCAGCTGCTGCTGTCCCATTGCCCCCATTCAGTGAATAAGTCACTAGCACCCCCAACCAATAAGTCCTCAGTCCAATGAACAAGCCACTGGTTCTTCTCAATGCAGAAAGACAATCTCAGACAGCAAGCCACTAGCATTCTCAATGAATGCCTCAGATCAGTGAGCAAGGGTCTAGGGCTCTCAATGTAGAAGGTCTGCAATCCTGTGGAAGGTACCTTCCCCCCAAAACAAAAAACTTAAAATAGCTTACTCAGGTTACTCAGAAAGAGTAAGAAAAGACAGAGAAAATCCAGGACTAGCTTGGAGATAATAAAAAGATGGCAGAAAAAGTACTATATTTGAAGCAGCAGAGGAGAATATAAATTGATCTCCAGCCAAAGAGCTCATAAAGTTTTTTAAAATTGAGTAGAAAAACTGGGAAAAGAAATGCAAGGGGAAATTTGACATATTGCAAAAGGAAGCACAAAAATTGACTGAAGAAAACAAATCTTTTAAAAATACAATTGAATGGGGGTGGCTAGGTGGCAAAGTCACCTGGAGTGATGAGTACCTGAGTTCAAATCCAGCCTCAGACACTGAATTATTACCTAGCTGTGTGGCCTTGGGCAACCCACTTTAACTCCATTTGCCCTGCAAAAACCTAAAAAAAAAAATACAATTGAACATAGAAAAGATAACTCCTTTAAAAAAGAGAACTGACCAAATGGAAAAGGAAATGCAAAATCTAAGTGTAGAAAATATTTCTTGAAGAATAGATTGGAGCTAGAGGAGGCTAATGACTCTAGAATACATCAAGAATCAATCAAGCTAGGTGGCATAGTGGATAGAGTACTAGCCCTGGAGTCAGGAGAAGTGAGTTCAAATCCAGCCTCAGACATCTAATAATTACCTAGCTGTGTGATCTTGGGCAAGTCACTTAACCCCATTACTTTGCCCAAAAAAAGAATCAATCAAATAATCCCCTCCAGATACTTAATACTGATTTAGCTGTGTGACCTTGGGCAAGTCACTTAACCCATTGCCTTGCAAAAAACAAAACAAAAAAAGGCAAGCAAGTAAAATCAAAACTGAAAAAAATAGAAGAAAATGTAAAATTCCTCATGGAAAAATAGATACAGGGAAGATAATTTAAGAATTATTGGACTACTAGAAAGCCATGATCAGAAAAAGAGCCTGGACAGAATCTTTGAAGAAATCATCAAGGAAAATTGCCCTGATATCCTGGAACAAGAGAGTAAAATAGTCATTGATAGAATCCACCAAGGATTCTGAAGGATTGCAAGATAAAATCATCAAGGAATATTGTAGTAAAGTTCCAGAATTACCAGATCAAGGAGAAAGTCCTGCAAGTTGTCTGAAGGAAACAATCAAATACCAAGGAGTCATAGTCAGGATTCCACACAACTTCTAACATCAACATTAAAGGATTGAAGGATATTCCAGACAGCAAAGGAGCTCAGATTACAACCAATAATCTACAATCTAAAAACACTGAGTATGCTCTTTCAGGAGAAAAGATAGACTTCTAACAAAATCGTTGATTTTCACAATTTACTGATGAAAAAACCAGAGCTAAACATAAACTTTTATCTTCAAACATGAGATTCAAGAGATAAATAAAAAGTTAAATAGAGGTAGTGGGGTGGGGGAATAATGTTATTCAATAAGATTAATTTTTATTATGCTGAAAAATTTTATTTTCCTTTCTTCCAAGAGCTAAACATTTTGTGCCAAATTAGTACCAAAACATGAATTTCACAAGGGATCAATTATAGTTGTAATTTATGTAATTTCTTCCTATCTTATAAATGAACCTAAAACAATTAAATGACAAATAAAGCTTGCAGAAATCATGTATTTTTCAGCATAATATGCTTCCACATCAAAAGAGTTAAACTGGTTTCATCCCTACATGAGAGGAAGATATCCATGACTCTTGAGAACTGTAACTCTATTAGAAGGAGTATACTTAAACTGAAGATATGGACATAAGTTGATTTTGATGAGCTGAATTTAAAAAAATTAAGATATTAAACAAAAAAAAGAATTATAATGGATAGATGGAAGTGGAGGCAGAATGGGATGAATCACATGAAGAGGCACAAAGGACCTATTGTAGAAACAAGGGAAGGAAGGAGAATTGTTTGAATCTTACTTTCATTGGATTTGCCTCAAAGATGGCATAAAACATCCACCCAGTTGGGTTTAGAAATTTTTCTTACCCTTCAGGTTTTAGGAGAGGAAAAAGGTGAGGCAGGAAAAGAGGGAATGATAGAAGAAAGAGAAAGAAGGCAAAAAGTCAAAGAGGATTAGGGAAAGAAAAGGGAGGGGGTAGAAAAAACAGGCACAGATTGAGAGAGGTAGTATTCAGAAGTAAACCTTATTGGCATGGCTAGGTCGTGCAGTGGATAGAGCACCGGCCCTGGAGTCAGGAGGACCTGAGTGTTCAAATCCAGCCTCAGACACTTAATAATTACCTAGCTGTGTGGCCTTGGGCAAGCTACTTAACGCATTTGCCTTGCAAAAAAAGTAAACCTTATTGAGTTCCTTAAGATTTTTCTTTCATGTTCCCTTTTAATGATTCTCTTGAGTCTTGTGTATGAGTAACAGATTCTGTATTCAGCTACAGTCATTTTATCAGGAACACTTCAAAGTACTCTACTTCATTAATATTAATTCCCCTGGAGAATTATACTCAGTTTTAATAAACAGAACATTTTTAGTTGTCATCATAGTTTCTTTGACTTCTTGAATAGCATATTCCAAGACTTATGCCCCTTTAAGAGGGAAACTACTAAATCTTGGGTTGATACTTCTAACTGTGGCCGCACAGTATTTAAATTATTTCTTTCTGATTGTTTGCAATATTTTCTCTTTAACCTAGGAGCTGTGAAATTTGGCTATAATATTTGTAGGAGTTTTTATTTTGGATCTCTTTCAGATCACTAATAGGTTCTTTCAATTTCTATTTTATCCTTTGGATCTAAAACATCAGGGCCATTTTCCTTACCACTTTTATCATGACTTTCTTATAGTCCAATAATTCTTAAATTATGGAGGGGGGGAGGTTGCAAAGCAATAGGATTAAGTGACTTGTCCAGGGTCACAAGCTAGGTAAGTATCAAGTATCTGAGGTCAGATATGAAATCAGTCCTCCTGACTCCAAGACTGGTGCTCTATCCACTGTGCCACCTAGCGGCTCCAAATAATCTATTTTACCTATTTTCCAGGAGAGTTGTTTTTCTAATGAGATATTTCACATTTTCTTTTATGTTTTTCATTCTTTGACTTTATTTTATTGCTCCTTGATATCTTATGGAGTCATCAACTTACATCTGGTCACTTCTAAACTTAAAGGAATTATTTTCTTCAGTAAGATTTTGGTATCTTTTTTTCCACTTGGGCAATCCTATTTTTTCAGGGTTTTATTTTTCTTCAGTAAATCTTTGTTTCTCTTTTATCAATTTGTTGATTTTCTTTTTTAAAATTGTCTTACATCATTTTAATTTCTTTTCCCACTACAAAAAGTATTTTTCTTTGAGACTGTTTTGTTGGTTATTTTTGCATTATTTTCTTCTTCTGAGTTTGTGTCTTGATCTTTCCTGACACCAAAGTAGCTTTTTATGGACAAGTTCTTTTGTTGGGGTGGTGGTGGTGGTGGTGGTGGTGGTGATTTAGTCATTTTTCCAGCTCATTTCTTAACTTTCAGTTTTACCCCAATATTGGGTTCTACTTATTTGAGGCTGGGGAGGTACAGTCTCAAACTTTAGGCTTTTATGTGTTCCTGGTTTTTGTTGTTGTTGTTGTTGTTTTTATTTTTAGGTTTTTGCAAGGTGAATGGGGTTAAGTGGCTCGCCCAAGGCCACACAGCTAGATAATTATTAAGTGTCTGAGGCCAGATTTGAACTCAGGTACTCCTGACTCCAGGGTCAGTGCTCTATCCACTGCGCCACCTAACCGCCCCAAGTTTTCAGAGCTTTTAGGGGTTAATGATCTGGGGAAAGGCTTTGTCCCTCCTTTTATGGTTCTGCACTCTGGTCTTTACCCAGAAATATCTCTTTTTCCCTTGAAACTGCATAGAGCCTTGCTCTGTGACTATGGTCTCTGCTCCCATGTGACTAACCAGATAGTCTTTTCTAATCCCTGGAAATGCAGTGCAGAACTATGTATGAATAATAGAGTTATTAATCAGTGCCAGTTATACCCTGTACTAGCAATGTGTCCACAATAATATCTTTTCTGCCATATCTATTGTCTCTAGGCTAAAAAATATCAAATTAATGCATGACTGAATCAACACATATGACTCCAAGGTGACAAACCTGAGTGACTGGAAGAATGGTGATATCTTCAACAAAAATAAGATTTTACTCAAATCTTTCATTTCATTGATTCAAATTACAAATCATTCAACTCTACCTATCTTCACAAAAAGGGTTAGTCACAAAAAAAGGTCTACCCAAGGTGCTAGAAGCCTTCTTACTTTTAACTGTATATGCCATTGGTATTTCAAAGATGGGATTTGCATTCAGATTTTCCTAAGGTAAATTCCATCCACTGCCTTATACCGCACAACTTCTCTTAGAACTCTCCCTTCAAGGTTCTTAGCTTAGATTGTATCCTGAATTGTTGATACCTTTGACAGTGAAAAAAAAAACCTAAGTATTTCCACATCTATCATAAGATTTCATCACACCAAACTTCAATTTTCCTATGTGATTAACTAAAGACCTTCCTATATTCCAGAGGTAAATATAATGTTCTATTTTTTCTAAAAAAATCCATTACTTCAAATTTTGAACACATTCCATATCCTTAGAAATAAGGATTGGAGAAAACACTCAGAAAAACGAAGTAGAGAATACTCTTACCCTAGCAAGAAATGCTCCTCTAAATATTCTCTGAAGGGAGAATTTTTCGTGGTTGATTTTTTTGATCCATGGAATTCTATATTAATTAAAATTTATTGTTGTCAATATAATTGGGTATTGGGGATATAATCCCTAAAGCATTCTTGTGGATTTCTTCACTTCTGAATATTCATACTTCAAAACTTTAAATTGCTGCTGGGATTAAAAAGGTCTCTTAAAGAGACAATAAATTTAAATTATCTTCTGGGGTTACTGCCTCATCTTTTAGAAATTCTCTCTGTACACAGAATTGGAGATTGAGGTTCAACTAAAATTCCTAACACAAGGAATTTTATTTTATCAACATATCAGCTGATTTTATACTTAAGAACTTAGCTTTGGGAGTACACAGAATCTCAGAATATCTGAGTTGGAAGAGGACCAAACATTCAATTCAAGCTTCTTACTAGAAAATAACTTCAAAAAGGGCAAATTAAGAGAATAAGGTCACACAGGGAAAATAGTAGTGGTCTCCTGACTCTCAGATGCCCCTTAAGCAGAGCCTTTTAATTCATTAAAAGTACTGGATTTTATTTCGTCATTGCATCAAGATAGGTAAGTACCTGAAAAGTTTTGTTCCAATATCTCTCCTAAAAGTATTAGCTTACAGAGTTCTTGCAAATTTCTCTGAAATGCTTGCTTTCTCTCAGCCCTGATATCTTGAAATAGAATTCTGAAACAAAATATTTCATATGTCAATATCTATGAAAATATAGCATATTTGAATTGGAGACTTTAAAAAAAACAGAAAAGAAACCACAATTCTGTTCTATTAAAAAGAACTAACTAGAAATAAATAAAAGCTCAGTGTTTGTGGTTTGTGGTTTCAATCTGGCATTTTTAGCATTTGTATGAATTTTGTAACTAAATTATTGTTCCAACTGGCAATACTCCCTAGGTGCTATCTAAGTGCCTTCCTTGCTTCTTAATGCTTATTGATATTGTTCACCGAAGTTTCTGAAACTAGGACATAAATTGGGAGTTAATTATGAAATCTCAGATTGAAAGGCATTTCATTAGTTACTCAGTTAAACTCTTATAGAAAGCATATATCTTCTTGTTTTATTTATTTTTATTTTTTTAATATTTTTGTTTTTATTTAAGTCAATGAGGTTAAGTGACTTGGCCAAGGTCACACAGCTAGTGATTATTATGTATCTGAGGTCAGATTTGAACTCAGGTCCTCCTAACTCCAGGGCCAGTGCTCTATCCACTGCACCACCTAGCTGCCCCAAAACATCCTCTACATAACATTCTCAAAAAAAATTACTATCAAGTCTCTGAATGTATTCTCCATCCAAGAAACAAATTTGACCAGGAGAGGGACATAGTATAGGACAATGAATTGTGGACAATGAATTGTTTGGGCACAGCAGTTCTTGTGATGCCTGTGGTATGTTGTGGTAGACTCATCATCAATGTTGATGAAAAGAGTGCTTACACAAATCACAGGTATTTGAACTATGAAATATGTAAGAATTGAATGAATCAGGTTCAAATATTTTGAGTTAGAGTATAAGGAATCCTTAAATCGAGCACATGTAAAAGCTACAACTGATTTTCAGTTTAAGATTTCAGAAAAAAGAGGGTTTCATGCTTGTAATTTACCCTGAATTCTTTCAGAGTCCTCTCTCCTCTCCAGCTAGTAAAAGACTCAGATTTGAGACTTCACTCGTATTGATCTTTTTAATGTTCTATCCACTGACAGAGGTATTTTCACCATCACACTATATTGCCTCTCCATGAAGATTAAAAGGTTTAACAAGTACTGCTCCAAATCTCTCTTGGGAGACAAATCTCAGAGATGGAAGGGACTAGACAGATAAAGGGGAAAAGGAATTGGATTTGGGGTGAAAATATCTGGATTCAAATCTTGATACTACGTCTTTGTATTCCTATGATCTTCAGAGAATCTCTAAGAATGCTTCTCAATAAAGAAAATGTAGGCATTAGACTAGGTTATTTTTAGGGTCCCTTCCAGTTCTAAATGTAGGACTGCTCATTTTTACTTATTATCAAACTATCTCCCACAAGGGAAGACAGGTGACACAGTAGAAAGAGTGTCTGACCTAGAATCAGGAAGACTCAGCTTCCTAAATTCAAATCTGATCTCAGGAACTAACTAGCTATGTGAGCCTGAGCTAGTCATTTAATCCTGTTTGCCTCAATTTCCTCATCTTTAAAATGAGTAGAAGGAAATTGCAAATCCCTCCATATCTTTGCCAAGAAAACCTCAACTAAACACTATAAACTGACTCCCAGAGAAGCAAATTGATATACCCAAGATCATATAGCTAACAAATGCACCACCCCCAACTACAATAATAATAGTTAGGATTTATGTAGTCCTTTATAATTCATGAAGTACCTTGCATGTATTATCTCATTTGATCTGACAATAATCCTGTGAGGTAGGTGATCATTTTATCCCCTTTTTATTGTTGAAGAAACTGAGGATGAAAGAGGTTAAATGATTTGTCCAAGGTCACAAAGCTAGTAAGTGTTTGAAAGAGGATTCAGAGTTAGGTCTGCTTGACTCTTGATCTAATACTCTACACACTAAGACACATAGCTAGTTCAGGACTAGAAAACAGGTCTGATTTCAGGTTCACTGATTCTTTCCCTTCCCCTAAGAAAACCCATTTCATTTTAAGGAAATTTTCCCCCCACTATTAATCCCAATGATTTCTTCTCTATGACAAGAAAGTCTAGGACACAGGTAGATTCATTTATATTGAAATGAAGATGATAGTATAAAAAAATTAAATAGAGCTGCAAAAATTAAAAAATAATTAAAAATCAAATGAAGCTCTTTCATCCCCTGAAGATATCTGGAATTTCTTGCTGGGAATATTTGCTACAAATTAAGAAATTATTAAATAAGTGAGTAAAAAGCATGTATTAAATTCCTACTATGTACAAAGCTTGTGTTTATATGTAGGTCAAAAATATTTCATGATAAATACAATAATAAATGACCTAAGTAAAACTTATCTCCCATTTCATACAGTGATAGTAGATAAGAGGAAGACCAGATGAATTAAATGGCTATCACCAACCCACACAGAACTGCCAAGGTCTGTGGAGAAAATTAACTCTCTCTTGTCAGGAAAAAAAATGGAGGTAAATAGCTTTATTTGTTTCCCCATCCACCTAAACTTCATGCTATTCCTTTATTTTATTTCATAGAAATAAGACATTGATACACTATAGATTCTTCAATAAATATTTATATTATTCCACATTCATTCATAATCTCTCTAATTTCTAGTTCATGGTTTTATAAATTGATTCTAAATTGAGAGAGGTGATACATAGGATAAAGAAAGAGAGAAGAAAGTGAAAGGGGGTAAAGAAGGAAGGAAAATAAACAAATGGCTGAATTAACATGATTGAATGAAGGTAGCATTGATTGAAGGAATGGAGGAAAGGAGAGAGAGAGAAGAAGAAGAAGAAGAAAGGAAAATAGATAGATGATAGATAGATAGTGTTTATTAAGCACTTTCCACTGTACTAAGCATTAAGGAAGGAAATAACAGATAAATCAGATGGTCTGACTTCCAAAGTGCCTACATTCTTATGGGTGAAGTAAACATCCAAAGAGAAACCTGGAAGAAGCAGAAGAGGACAGGGTGCCAAAGAGCATTGGGAAGTGTTGCACAATCTTAGGCTCAGGCAATATAAGGCAAAAGTTAGATTATCAGAACAAAGGGACCCAGAAATAGAGTTCACGTTACTGGAGAAGAGGAGGTAAAGATGACAATCAGAGTTGAGGGGAGAAGGCAATGGATAGTACTTAAATTGAAGTTGGCTATATGCACTAGATGTCCTCGTGATTTTGAGGGGAAATGAGCTCATTTTCCTTTTTATCTATAGATGAGTTTAGATTCCTGGTGACTGTTACATTTAAAATTATATACTCTTTTGTCATAAAGTCATCCTCTTATCTGTGTTTAAGCCCATCAATAGCAGAAGTCATTGCTAAAAAACAATCTTAGATTAGTTAGGAAGCTCAGTAATTCAATTTCTATATCTATTCAAAAGTGAAAAAAGCACTAGAATAAATTTATCAGCCCCATATTTTCATCACTTTCTTGCTATTGCTTTGCTTTGTAGCATTGAAAAAGTTTAACTTAGAACCTCAGTTGTTTGTTGTTGTTGTTTTAATTTGTAAAATGAGTGTTGGTGATAGAAGGGGTTCTTAACATGGGACCTGTGAACTTGGTTTTTTAAAATATTTGATAACTATATTTTAATATAATTTGTTTCTTTTGTGATCCCATCCATTTTGATTTATTAATTTGAAAACATTATTCTAAAAGGGGGTCTATAAGCTTCACCAGACTGCCAAAGGGGTCCATGCCAGAGGAAAAAGGAAAAGGAAAAAAATTTTCTAAAGTTAAGGATTACTTTGGTCCTGTCCAAATCTAATTTTATTATTTGAATCTATCATGGAAAGCAAGAAAAATCAACAAAGCAAAATAGTTTTAGTTGACATATTTGAAAATAAAGGAAAGGGATTTATTGAGCTATAATTAATAGTAATTAATTTCACTGACACTGCTAGTATCTTAAATATCCTAAAAGAAAATGACATGAGACTTTTAGAAGCAAACACATGTGAACATATTTTAAAATTTTCATATGGAATAAAATTTTTCCTGTATACCCTTCCCTCTAAATAGGATAAGTCTAATTTGTCCGACAATCAAGTGGGTTTAGTTATGGAGGTATCACAAATAAAAAAATAAAAAACCTCATTGTAAGACAATCTTACCTCTTCCTCTAACTCTATACATGTCTCAGAATTTTATAACAATAGCAATTAAGGTGATTTATATATGCATGCTTTTCTCTCTGCCAGTGTGAAATGAATTTCTGACTTTGAATATATAAATTGAGGCACAGACTTTTTTAACTTATCTAAGATTCTTTTTAGCAAGTATTCTGTGATTGATGGACTAAGAAATGGATATCATCAGTGACTTCATATGAATGGCTTTATAGAGAAAAGAATATAAAATTTTGAGTTGAAATAAAGTTTTACAAAATGTTTTACATGTTATCTCATTTGAACTCAGAATAATGTTATTATTATCCTAATTTTACAGATAAGAAATCTAAAGCAGAGGTTAAATAGCTTTCCCAGGGTTCCAAAGTCGGAGTTTGAAGCAGGATTTAAACCTCCTGCTCTCCAAGACCAGAATTCTATCCAATACCATAATTCATGATCAGAATTATAGTGAGTCTCAAATTTTTGTTGAATTCTTAATGGTATTGTTTCTATGCTCTCTCACTTCCTGCAGCTGAAAAGAGAAAGACATGGAAGGAAACAATAACACAGTTGTAACCGAATTCATTCTACTGGGACTTTACAAATACCCCAAGCTTGAGATTTTCCTTTTTGTGTTATGTTTGACAATATACATAGTCATACTATTTGGAAACAGCACCATAATCATACTAACCATTCTGAATTCCCATCTTCATACCCCCATGTACTTCTTCCTCAGTAATCTCTCCTTCTTAGACATCTGTTACACATCTTCATTTGTGCCCAAGATGCTAGTGAACTTCCTAGCAACCCGAAAATCTTTATCCTATACAGGATGTGTAGCCTAGATGTCACTCTCCTTTGCCATGGGAACTACAGAATGTGTCCTACTGGCTGTGATGGCTTATGACCGCTATGTGGCCATCTGTAACCCGCTAATGTATCCCGTTGTTATGAACAGGACTGTTTATGTGCCCCTAACAACTCTGTGCTGGCTAATAGGTGTTCTTAACTCTTTGTTGCAAACCATTATTACTATGCAGTTGCCTTTTTGTGGAAAAAATGTCATTGACCATTTCACATGTGAAATCCCGGCTGTCATGCACCTGGCCTGTGCTGACATCTCCCTAAATGAACTCATCATACTTTTAGCAAATGTAATCCTCACCTTGACTCCTCTCCTTTTAATTGTTATTTCTTATGTCTTCATCCTCTCCACCATTTTAAAGATCCGCTCTGCTGAGGGGAGAAGCAAAGCCTTTTCTACCTGCTCAGCCCACCTGACTGTGGTGATCATCTTCTATGGGACTATCCTCTTTGTATATATGAAGCCCAAGTCCAAAGCCTCATTGACCACGGTAAACTGATTGCTTTGTTTTATGGCATTTTTACCCCCATGCTTAATCCCATCGTCTACAGTCTGAGAAACAAGGATGTGAGTGCTGCAGTGAAAAAAGTATTAAGCAGATATCTGTCCTTATGGAAACTATGAAAGTTATGGTTTGATTCTATTCTGCAGGTCTATATCATAGGGTAATAGCTTACTTGTATATTTTGAATTCTTCATTTTGGCTACATTCTCCTACAAAGAAGAACACAATCCTTCTCTCCATTTATCCTATTTATTACAATTTTGTTCCATGTTGTCTGATAAATTCTCCACATATGGTCTATTCAATCCAAGCGAAGTCTAACTCTACTTTTTAAGTGACCCAAAGAAATCGTGTATAACTTGTATTGTCCATCTATTAATTCATTCTCACTATAAATCCCTCCTGTCTCCTTTTCTGATCCTATATATCTGATAATATCCCTCACACTTTTTTAAGCCTTTGTTGGCAACATACTTTATAATCTATTCATCTTTTCTCCATCTTCTGGTATAGTACAGGAGCAACTACATGACTTTGGAAACTCATTTACATTTACATAATTTTTCATAAGAAAGTATGATAGTTATCTATGTTCAGTGTCCACATGCTTCCTTCTGAACAACTTTTGAGGTTAAATATAATTATGTACAATTAAATATTGCATAATATTTGCATAATATTGCATAATATTTGCAATAGTCATAGAATGAGGATTAGAAGGAGTCTAATAAATGCTTATTCCCTTTTCCTTTGTGTGTTTGAGTTTCTGAAGCAGGACAATAACATTTAGCAAGCGTTTTCTTGTTTAATACAGACAGGACAGTACAATGGATTATAATATTAAAATAATATGTGATATATATATATATAAATTCATAATGTTAAATATAATTGTATACATTATATACAGATATAAGTAGAATCAGTAAAATCTAGCTTTAAATATTGCTTCTGTCATTTACCAGTTCTGTGACATTGTGCAAACTACAAAACCTCCCAGAACCAACTCTCTCAGAATTACCTACTAAATTGGAGATGGGTTGCAATGTTTCTTCAATGGAATCATAGGTTCCTGACATATTGACATAATTTTTGTAGAGTATTCAGCGACATGATATTCCCTGTACTGCATGACTTGGATTTGCTTTCAACCATCCCATAAACATTCAATGAAGGGGCAACCTGGAGGGTCAGTGGTTAGAGCATTGGCTCCGGAGTCAGAAGGGTCTAAGTTCAAATCCAGTCCCAGACACAGACTACTTGTCTCTAGGCAAGTCACTTAACCTAAATTGACTCCCAAAAATAAAATGTCAATGAGTGCTTACCGCGGACATGACCAAGAGTTAACTAAGTTGTACATGTATAAAAATACCAATAATGCAGCACAAGAACAACTCTGTGCTACAAGAGAAACACAAACAAAATGATTTGGGGGTTTAAAAGAGTAAGGGAAGGGGCGGCTAGGTGATGCAGTGGATAAAGCACCGGCCCTGGAGTTAGGAGTACCTGGGTTCAAATCCGGTCTCATACACTTAATAATTACCTAGCTGTGTGTCCTTGGGCAAGCCACTTAACCCCATTTGCCTTGCAAAAACCTAAAAAAAAAATAAGAGAAAAGAAGATAATATGCAATTGAATTGTCAAGAATATTTTATAATGGAGGTAGCATATGGTTGGAGCCTTAGAGAGGATGGATATAGTTTTGGCAGATAGAGTCAAAAGTCAAATAAGAACAACTTGAGAAAAATCTTCCACCTACATCAAAACTGACCATGTACTAGGGCACAAAAAAACCTTATAATCAAATGCAGAAAGGCAGATATAATAAATACACACTTCTTAGACCATGATGCAATAAAAATTGCATGTAATAAAGGATCTTGGAAAGATAAATCAAGAACTAAATGGAAATTAAATAACTTTATCTTAAAGAATGAGTGGATCAAACAATAAATCATAGAATTAATCAATCATTCCATCCAAGAAAATGACAACAATGAGACATCATACCAAAATGTATAGGATGCAGTCAAAGTAGTTTTAGGGGAAATTTTATATCTCTAATACCTATATGAATATAATAGAGAAAGAGGAGATCGGTAAATTGTGTACACAACTAAAAAAAGCTAGAAAAAGCACAAATTAAAGATCCCCAATTAAAAAACAAATTAGAAATCCTGAAAATAAAGGAGAGACTAATAAAACTGAAAGCAAGAAAGCCATTGCTCTAAAAAATAAAACTGAATTGGTTTTATGAAAAAAAATTATAAAGTAGATAATTCTTTGGTTAATCTGACTTTATAAAAAAGAAAGAAGAACACCAAATTATCAGGATCAAAAATGTAAAGGGTGAACTCAGCAATGAGAAGGAAATTAAAGAGATAATTTAGAGAAAATTTTGCCCATTTCTATGCAAACAAATTTGAAAACCTGAGTGAAATGGATGAATATTTATATATAAATATAAATATAAAATATCCAGATTAACAGAAGAAAAAATAAAATACCTAAATAACTCCATTTCAGAAAAAAGAAATTGAAGAAGCCATCTAAAAATTCCCTAAGAAAAAATCTCCAGGTCCAGATGAATTCTAGCAAACATTTAAGGAACAATTAATTCCAAATCTACATAAACTATTTTTAAAAATAGGAAAAGGATGGGACAACAAGGTGGCACAGTGGATAGAGCACTGGCCCTGGAGTCAGGAGTACCTGAGTTCAAATCTGGCCTCAGTCACTTAATAATTACCTAGCTGTGTGGCCTTGGGCAAGTCATTTAACTCCATTGCTTTGCAAAAAAAAATAGGAAAAAAGAGTTCTGATAAATTCCTTATATGATACCAATACTGTGCTGATACCTAAATTAGGAAAAACCAGAACAAACAAAGAAAATTACAGTCCAATCTCCTTAATGAACATTCATTCAAAAATCTTAAAGAAAATTTTAACAAAGAGATTACAGCAAGTTATTACCAAGATAATGCACCATGATCAGGTAAAATTTATACCAGGTAGGAAGGGATGGTTCGATATTAGGAAATAACCCACCATATTGAACATATCAATAACAAAAGCAACTGAAATCATGTGATTATCAAAAGATGCTGAAAAATTCATTGAAAAATACAAATTAAAAATACTAAAGAGTTGAGGAATAAATGGAAGTTTACCTAAAATAATAAGCAGCATTCAGCTAAAGACTTCAACAAACAATGTAAGTAATAGAGATAAATTGGGAACATTTCCAATTAGATCAGGGATGAAATAAGGATGTCCATTATCATCATTACTATTCAAAATAGTTATAGAATAGTTTTTCTCAATAAGAAGAAAAAGAAACTTCTGAAGTAATTAGAATTGTCTAAGAGAAGGCAAAACTTTCATTCTTTGCAGATACAATGGTATACTTAAAGAATCCTATTAAATCAACTAAAAAACTACTTGAAACAATTATCAAAGTGGCAGAATATAAAAAAAGCCCACATAAATTATCAGCATTTCTATATATAAACAACAAAGTCCATGAGCAAGATATAGAAGAGAAATTCCATTTAAAGTTATTGCAGATAACATAAAATACCTGAGAATCTATCTCCCAAGACAATCATGGAAACTGTATGAACACAATTACAAAATATCTTTCACACAAATAAAATCAAATCTAAAATGTAATAACAATGGCAAGTCTGCCCAAATTAAATTATTTCTTCAGTAGCATAACAATCAACTACCAAATAATTAATTTACTGAGCTTGAAAAAAATAGTAGCAAAATTCATCTGGAACAACAAAAGGTCGAGAATATCAAGGGAATGATGACAAAACTGTAAAAGAAGGTGGTCTAGCTCTACGAGATTTAAAACAGTACTATAAAGTGGCAGTCATCAAAACTGCCTGGTACTGGTTAAGAAATAGAGTAATGGATCAGTGAATAAAAATAGGTACAAAAGATAGAGCAATAAATTACTTTAGTAATTCATTGTTTCACATTAGGTTCTGGAATAAGAACTCACTATTTAACAAAAACTGTTGGAAAAACTGGAAAATAATATGGCAAAAACAAGGCATAGACTCATATCTCATACCCTATACCAGAATAAGATCAAAATGAATATAAATATCATAACAATTAACAGATCAAGAAATACTTTGTCAGATATAAGGAAAGGAGAGAAATTTGTAACTAAATAAGAAATAGAATACATTATAAATTGCAAAATGAGTGATTTTTTCTATATTAAATTAAAAAGTTTTTGCACTAACATAACCAATGCTGCCAAGATTAGAAGGAAAGCAGAAAGCCAGGAAACAATTTTAACAGTTAGGGGTTGGGAAAATGATCAACGTTGGAACAGCTGTGGGAAGATTGAAACACTAATGCATTGTTGGTGGAGTGGTGAACTAATCCAACCATTCTGGAGAACAAAATGGAACTATGCCCAGAGAGCAATAAAACTGATCATACCCTTTGACCCAGCAATACCAATATTAGGCCTGTATTCAAACGAAATCACAAAAACTGGGGAGAATTCCCACATGTTCAAAAAATATAATAGCTCTTTTCACAGTGGCAAAGAATTGGAAATTGAGGGGGATATCCATCAATTGGGGAATAGTTGAACGAGTTATGGTATATGAATGTTAAGGAGTACTATTATTCTATGACAAACCATGAATAGTCAGATTTTAGAGAAGAATGGAAAGAATTTCACAAACTGATGCTGAGCAAAGGGAGTAGAACCAAGAGATTATTGTACACATTAACAACAACATTAGGAGTTGGCTCCCCTTAATGATTGCAGTTCCTCTCAGCAGTTCAGAGAGCTCGGACACCTCTGGGAGACTTATGTGTGACAATGCCATGCCATCCAGAGGGAAAAAAACAAACAACAACAAAAATAGTCACTGAAACTGAAGGGATGCTGAGTTCACTTTCTCAAACTCCTCTTACATTTTTCCTTCCTATCCCATGATTTTCTTTCTTTTCCTTAGTCCTGATTCCTCTTAAACAAATTAAGTAACATATATACATATATATATATATATATATATATATAAATGTTTATGCTTATCATTTACCCAGCTGTTCCCCACTGAGGAGAAGGAGTTGGGAAGGGAGTGTGGTAGAAAAACATGTAACTTAAAAATATACAAGTGGATGAATGTTGAAAAACTTTCATGACACATAATTAGAAAAATGAAACTTAAGAAAAGGAAAAGGAAATGACAACTCCAATATCTTTGTCAAGAGAATCCCAAATGGGGTTGCAAAGAGGTAGACAAGACTGAACAACAAAACCAAGAATACATACCTATTGATGTTAGGGATGTTTTCTTTTGCCATGAGACATTTCAAACAAATTACCTTGCCTTCATAATTAGGAAGAACTGTCACAAAATCCCAAAAGGAGAGAGTAAGGGGAAAGAGAAGTTGATTGACAATATAAAATCTTGCAAAAAGTTCAAGGAGGATCTGGGTCAAAAAAGGTCATTAGTGAGAGATGTCACAGAATCTAATCAGAAGAGAAAGTCCTGAAGAGAGATGCAACAGAAGTGGATACCTTAAAGGACAAATGGCTACAGAATTCAAAATAAGAAATTAAGGAAAAATGTAGAAATAGGATCCAATTGGTAGGTCGATTTTATTTTTTAATTATTTTTAAAGGAATGCTAACTAGCACATAACAATCCATGAGTTCAACAAACACTTTTAATGTTTAACACATGAACATTATGTAGAGACACCAATACTGGTCACAATGTTGGACTTGAAATTTGAATGATCTGAGTTCAAATCCTCCTTTTAAAACCAGTAGTGTGCCCTGGATAAATCACTTAACCTTTACCTTACAGCCTTCATACACTCTAGGATCTAGCTAGCCTGGTCAGTCTACTGATCCTCCCATGAGATGCCCCATGCCTTTTTACCACTGTTACCCATGACTAGAATGTTCTGCTCTGCTTAGCTCCACCTTTACTTTCCCTGCTTCCTTCAAATCTCAAATCAAATCCAATCTTCTACAAGAAACCTTTCCCAGTCCTCCCCCCAGCTGCTTTCTTCTTTCAGATTGCCTTCATCTATTTTGTGTATATCTTCCACAAACAAAATAATTTACATTATTTTCCCCAAGTACAGTTTCCAATACAAAATAACTGCCAAGTACAGTTCCCAAGGACAAGAATTATAAAATAAAAGCTTGCCTTTCTTTTTATCCTTAGCACAATGCCTGACATAATAAGCCACTGATTAACTTTTCTGTAAAACACTTAAAATTCTGAAAAATAAGACTTTAATAACCCCTGCTCTACTTTCTTCACAGGCTTCTTGGAAGGATTAAATGAGATAATGTATGGGAATGTATGTGTAAGTTATGAACAGAGGAGACTAGGTGGCCTGGTGGCTTGAATGTTCAGGCCAGAGTCAGTAAGACCTCAGTTCAAATTCAGCCTTAATTGTATAACACTAGACTAGTCACTTAATCTCTCTTTGCCTTAATTTCCTCTTCAGTAAACAGAGGATAATCGAACAGCTTCCCCCTTGCAGGGGAAAGTGGCACAGTGCATAGTATACTGGGTTTGAAATACAAAGTCTCATCTTCATGAGTTCAAATCCAGCCTCAAACACTTACTAGCTATGTAACCCTGGGAAAGTTATTTAACCATATTAGCTTCAGTTTCCTCATCTGTAAAATAAACTGGAAAAGGAAATGGCAAACTGCTCTAGAATCCCTACCAAGAAAACTACAAATGTTGTTATGAAAAGTAAGAAATGAATGAAGCAACTAAACAGCAATAACAAATTTGTACGATTACTGTAAGGATGAATTAAGAAAATAATTATAAAACTGCTTGGTACAGGGCCTGGAATATCATAAATGCTATTATTATTTTATCTTCATTTTTAATTCAACTACTTAGATCATCAAATAATTCCTTTCCAAAAGGAATTGAAGATATCCCCAATTTGTTTTTTTTTGTTTATATATTTATTATTCATTCATTCATTATTTATTTATTTGCCACTGTAGCTTCTCTAGGGAGACTTCCTCTTCACAGTTCCTGAGACATGGCCACCACTTACTCCAGAAAGACTAAATGTTCCAAATTCTGACTTTCAAATATCAATCTCATGAAGCTGAAGTTTTCTAGGTATTATAAAATAAAGATTCAAGTATGTGAGAGAAAACATAAATAGTTCTACCCACTCAGAAAATTGAAGATCACGGTTTTTGCAATTAGGAGAACTTGATGGATTCATAGAATATTCCAACAAAAATTCTTTAAAGATCATTTAGACTGAACTCCTCATCTAAAACACAAGGATGTGGACCACGGGCATATTTTTTTAGCTTTTTTTGCAAGGCAAATGGGGTTAAGTGGCTTGCCCAAGGCCACACAACTAGGTAATTATTAAGTGTCTGAGACCGGATTTGAACCCAGGTACTCCTAGCTCCAGGGCCGGTGCTTTATCCATTACGCCACCTAGCTGCCCCTCACAGGCATATTTTTACACTGTCTTACCCAAACTGAACATAATCAGTCTCCTAGACTAGCTCCTCAATTTCTCAATTTTCCTAAATTTAACCACTGTTTACCTAGAACCTTCTCTTACTAGTTCTTGAATACTTGATCTCTGGGACACCTGATTTGACATAAATTCCACTCATTCTTTCTAGTCAAATAAATGAATGAATGAACAAATAATGAATTTGATTATCATAATATCAGATCAGCTATGACAATCTTCTTTAAATGTAGCTTTTATCATTTCATTCTTCTATTTCAAAACCTTCTGTGATTCCCTACCAACCACTTAATCAAGTACAAATTCCTCTGCATGGAATTCAAGAGATTTTATCATCTAAATATCATTTTTTTCTATCTGTCCAGCTTTATCTCCCATTAGACACCAGCACATGGGTTACTCCTCTGATCCTAGTTAGTCTGGCCTCCCCACTATCATACAATTGAAATTTACCATTTAGTCTTTGTTCATATTATTTCCTTTGCTCAGAATATCATTGTATGCTGTCTTGAATTATTCCTTAGTAGAAAAGTCTCTGTTATTCTTACCTCCAAGATTAGTCTTCAAGTTAATGAGACTAGAGATTTTGTCTCTCTCATTCCTCCCCCCAAGAATGACTAACACAGGGTCTACCCAAAATGCCTATTATTTCACATTAGTTTTAACATAATAGCCAGGTATTATATTCATTCTAGACCTTTTTTTTTCAATTAGGTATCAAATTATATCTTCTCTCCTCCCCTCTACATTTTAGAATTCTTGTTTTCTCACAAAGCTTAAATCATGTCAAATTCTTTATAACTTTACAGATGCCCTCAAAATCTATAGTGCTCTCTTTTTAGTTTACTCTGAATTATATTTATTTTGGTATATACTCTATCTGCTCAGTATAAACTTCCAGAGAGTAGGTACTATGTCATTTTTGTCTTTGCATCAAAAAGATATTTTTGCATATTTTATGCATAACTGGTGCTTAATAATCATATGTTGAATTTGTATTCTTTTTTTTAATTTTTTGTATTCTTTTTTTTAATTTTAGGCAATGGGGTTAAGTGACTTGCCCAAGGTCATACAGGTAAGCAATTAGTAAGTGTCTGAGGCCAGATTTGAACTCAGGTACTCCTGACTCCAGGGCCAGTGCTCTATCCACTGTGCCACCTAGCTGCCCCTTTGAATTTGTATTCTTCATAATAATTAGCTCACAAATTGGCAAGGGGAGACACTGACAAAATCACTGAAAATCTAATTATTGATCTATTACCTTTGCTTTTCAGTCCCTAACTAGATCTGCACAGGTGCAGCAAAATTAGACATTATTGTTTGAGAGACATGGAAGGTTTTAGTCCCATAAATCTTGAAGACTGAATTCAACAAGAGAGACATCACTTCTGAGCTTCCTGGGATCATGTAGAATGATGAGGGCCAAAAGAATCTTTTGGTCACATCAGATTCTGCTTTCTTCTAAGAAAAGATCTCTTCATTGAGATCAAATATGAAAATTATTTCACCCCAAACTCCATAGTGACAACATAGTTTACAAGATTGCTGAAGATTTTTGTAATATATGAGTCAGAATTAAAAGCATTTGGAATTATTTCTTCCTAAGAATTCCTGCAAATGGAAGAAATGAAAAAGTAAATAAAACTTTTGTGTCATAATTTCTTTGGGGGGGACTTCCTGGATATCCAAATCTTGAAATCATTCTCTTTGCTCCAATTCCATTTATGTACTTAATAATCTTGTGTGGCACTAGTGTCTTCATTGCAGTAAGTATATTTGATTCTCACCTTCACACAGCAACTTCTCCTTCCTGGGCATTTGTTACACAACCATTGTATATACTCTCAACCCTGGTAAGCATCTTATCTAAGAAAAAAAATTCTTCATAGAATGTACAATACAGATGCTCCTTGGTTTTGCCATGGGAGGCACTGAAAGATTACTCCTGGGAATGATGTCATTTGACCATTATGAGGCAATCTGCAACCCTCTAAGATATCCAGTCATCATTAATAAGATTGTAAATGTGCTAACAGCATCAAAGTCCTGGATAATAGGGGAAATCAACTCAGTAGTATAAATAGCTCTTGTCATGCAATTACCTTTCAGTGGAAATAATGTCATCAATCATTTCATAGTCTGTGCTGACATATTCCTCAATATTATCTTTTTCATATATTTTTTTTAAGTTTTTGTAAGGCAATGGGGTTAAGTGGCTTGCCCAAGGCCACACAGCTAGGTAATTATTAAGTATATGAGGCTGGATTTGAACTCAGGTACTTCTGACTCCAGGGCCAGTGCTCTATCCATTGTGCCACATAGCTGCCCCCTCAATATTATCTTTATAGTGGTCTTTAACATGATCTTTCTGGTTCTACCATTACTAGTGATTTTTTTCTCCTATAGGTTTATCTTCTATATTATTCTAAGGAAGAACTCAGCCAAGAAAAGACCAAAGTCTTTCCTCCACATGTTCAGCACACCTGAAAGTAATGATCATATTTTTATGTATACAAAACCCAAGTCTCAGGACTCTCTTGGAGATGACAAATTTTAAGCAATGAACAAGCTCATTTTCATGTTTTATTGAGTGGTCACCCCCATGCTAAATCCCATCATCTATAGTCTTCAGAACAAGGATGTAAAAACTAATGTGAAAAATTTGCTCAGTCAAAAGTCCTTTTCTCAGTGAAATATCTGTAACGTGGTTCTTTGTCAAGGATCTCACAGTGACATTTTTTGCCATTTCCCAAGGCATATTATTTAGCCCTCCAACCTTTGCCTATAAATATACATGTATAATTGAATTAAATCTCTACGAAAGGAAACAAAGATTTATATTCTATTGGTACATTAAATGAATACATTAAGCTTAAAATAAACATGTACTTTGAGTCTGAGACCATTCTTTGATACAACAGAAACATCACCAGCAGCAATACAAAAACTATGAAAGAATTCCAGAGAGAAAGCCATGATCAGAAAATGTACTTTCATTTATATCACTGAGTTGAGGCCTGCTGAGATTGCCTAGAACTTTAAATCATTTTTGCTACCTCATAACCATCAGTCTCTCCCAATTAAATACAGGAGATGGGGTGGAAGGATATAACCTTTCATTCATCCAACAATATTTAAAATCACACTTGCTGATATAAGTATGAAAAATTCAACATGCTTCCTAACTACAAGTTGGCTGATGAGATCAGAAAATGGGTACAGTGTGCCTTTTTTTGGATGGTTTAAGTAAATGTCCCTACATAAGAAGAAACTTTTATAAAATTCAAGAAAAGCATAAGCACAAGTTTTTCACTGTTCTTGGTTCAGATATTCTTTGATGAGAGTACATCTGGCAAATGGGTCCAAAAATTCAAGAGTTTAATAAAGCACATGTGAATATATTTGATAGTTTCTTTAAGGGAAAATATGATCCCTGTAGTAGATGATATATCTGAGCAAACTAATAGCAAGAATTGTACCCAAAAAATGATTTAAAGAATTTTTCTCCATAAAGAGGCATCTTGGAAAAATCACTGAATGTAGAATCAGAAAACCAAGGTTTGTTGATCATTCCATTTGTGTCACATACTAGTTAAATTACTTCGGGCAGATCACTATAACCATTATGCTCCTAGTTTCTTCATCTGTAAAATGAAGGGGTTGCAATAATTACCTATGATATATTTCTACTCAAAAGTCCTGTGATACTATTCTATCCTTAATTTTTCAAAAAAAAAACCAATTATTCTTTTTTCCATTTAAGGTTTTCTGTCTTCTTCTTAAACTAAATGTCAAAACAACTGTGATTTCATCAATGTGGGTTACTCAAGTTAAACTCCTCCAAGATATTCATGGATGGTTTTCTGAGTTGTTGGGTAAAAATTTTTTAATTGGTTCAAGACAATGAATTCAATGCAACAAATATTTATTTAGTTCCTGCTATGTGGACCAGCCTGATGGGATGGAAAGACTGTCAACTTCACAGTTAGGATTCAAGTCTTGTTTCTGACATATACTGTTGACAGCTCATTTAGTTCTCCCTGTTTTCAGGCATCTGTTTAAGACTATAAATTGCAATGTGGTTGCTGATATGCCTTGATAGAGAAATTTCCTCACTGGGAACTTTATATATTGGGATTTCAACTCAATATAGATGAAATCACAGTTAATTATTCAATGTTTTGAGCACTGCACTAAATCCTGAGGGTATATAAGAGAATGCAAAAAATCAAACAGTCTTTAATTTCAAAGTGTTATCTTTCTGCCATAGCTTATATTAATCTACTATTCAGTCTTTTTGTAACATATCTCTCTAATTTTAGCTACCCTGGCACTCAAATGACATCCCACAGTCTGCCATGGTGCCTATAAGTGGAGCCTTTCCAGCTTTGTAGAATCTGCCATAGCTTCTGTTCTGCACATATTAACTTTAAAGGTCACAGTCATCTCCTAATTACAATGAATTTTTGGAGTAGGATTTTAGAAAACTAATAAGATTTTCTCTTTCAACCAAAATGTCTATATATAAATTACTTATGTGTGATTGCTTATTTGTAATAATGATCTCCAAAGTGAGAAATTCAGTTAAATTAAAAAAACAGCAAAAAAAATCAGAAGACTGCTAAGGTCAAAGCAGATAAAGTCTTTCTTCTGACTTCTTCAGAACAATTTTGACTATTTGGATAATTGCTGACACTGAATTTTCATTCTCCCTGATCATAAGTATTTTCATTCTGTGTTACCTTTTAAATTTGGAATTCATCAGTCTATACTGTTTTGCCACTCACAAAATGTACATTATCTCATTTTAGCTTTATTAGCTGTCTTATAAAGTATTCCCATCTTATAGATTAACTTGCATTTCCAGATAACATGCTGCATTATCTCTTCTACAGATAAGGAAATTGGTATTAATTACAGATTACCTAAATATCTCCATTTTACAGATAAGAATATTTAGAATAATTTGAATTGTGACCTGCTTGTTTAGTGCCCTTATTAGACATGTAATCAGAAATGTGCTGGTAAGGGTTTTACTGGTCTCTTCAGGATAAAAAAGAAGTGCTGAAAATTCACTTTTAAGATTAGTTTGCTTTAGTAACACTTTCTTCATCATTTTCTTAAGTCTAGACAATCAAAAAATCAAATAAATCAAATCCTGACTTAGAGCATTTGCCAAATTCTAAAGTATAAATGCTCACACTGAAAATTAACCAGTCATCTTTCTATAGCCTTTTTGATCTGGCTCCATGATACCTCTAACAATAGTTATTGACAATTTGGAATAGTTAATAGATCTGGAAATTTAGAGTTAAAAGAACCCTTGTGATCAGTTAATTCAATTTGCTAATTAAAACCTGGGAACACAGGTACAGAGAGCATATTGGTCCATCCCAGGTCCGTGGAAAGTCCTCTCTGACCTGACAGCTGAATTCTTTCTACTGAACCATGGTGTCTCAATCACTCTACCAGGACCAGGGCTCAGATGTAAAAATTAACTTTTGTGTGATGTGAAAGAAGGATTAGGTGGCACAGTGGATAGAAGTCTGGGTCTGAAGTCAGGAAAACATCTTCCTGAGTTCAAATGTAGTCTCTGACACTTGCTAGCTGTGTAACTGGGGTAATAACTGGGATAAAAGGACATAATTCAAAAGAGTAGAGAAAATATTGGTCAAAGTCAGGAGTTGATAGAAACAACTAAATCAAAAGATCAGACAGGGATTGAATATATCCAAGGGGTCCAAAGATTGAGATGGAGCTGCAAAGGAAAAAAATAGGGAAACACTGTGGAGGGGAAGCTCAAGGAATCAGCAACTGGTAGTTTACCTCACAGACTTTTATAGAAGTGGCATATTTGTCATTACTCATCCTTCATCAGCTTCACCCACATAGCTGTGATTCTGGCCTCTTGAAAATATGCAACTGAAAAATAAAAAGGAGAGCAAGGAATTTCTGAGTCATCTACTTCATCATGGTAAGCACTCTCCTGCAGTTTCACCCCCCCACACACACACACACATAAATCAAATATATTTCAGAAAGGATGGAACAGAATATAATATCATGAGAAAATAACCACCACAAAGTTTCTATTGCATTTGACTTTTCCTCTAGGCTCTGTCTGGGCTTGGTTATTCTGGGAATGGAGGAGGAAATTTCTCACCTGGTCTAACCATCTGTTGGCCAGCTAAATCATTCAAAATAAGTGTAAGAGAAAGGTTAAATGCATCTCAAGGTTTGAGGGACTTAAATAAAAATGATAATAGAATTTATATACACTTTAAAGTTTGCATAGCACTTTATGTATCAATCAACATTTATTAAGCATCAACTATGTACCAGGAAGGCAGCTGTGGTTCAGTGGATAGAGCACTAACCCTAGAGTCAGAAGGACCTAAGTTCAAATTCAGTCTCAGACCCTAATAACTGTATGTTACTGAGCAAATTATTTTATCTTGTTAGCCTCGGTTCCTCACCAATAAAAAGAGCTGGAGAAAAATAATTGTATGCCACTCCAATATCTTTGCCAAGAAAACGGCAAAAGAGTTCACAGAATCAGACATAATGTAACCAACAAAAATGTGCCAGGTGTATATATGTGAATATATGTATTTATATTTGTATATACATATATGTATTTACATTTGTATATACATATATGTTTATATAATTTAATTTCATCCAACAACAACCCTGTGAGTTAGTTGCTATTATCAGTTCCATTATATTGTTGAATAAAGTGAGGCTAAGGGAAGTTGTCATTAGACATACCCAGAATCACATAATTAATTAAAGTCTGAGGCAATATTTGAACACAGATCTTCCTGACTTCAAGTCCAGCTTTCTGTCTAGTACATCACCTAATTGTCTCTGATGATTGTAACCATGGGGAAGAAAGCAAATGGAAGTGAAGGAAAGAGCACTGAACCTAGTGTCAGGATATTTAGTTTCAGGTCCAAACTCTCTCTAGCAGGAAGACTAATAATAGTCTCTGACCCTCAGTTTCCTCATCTATGAAGTGGATTTAATAATATTTATACAATCTGTCTCACAGAGTAATTATGAGGAAAGTTACTCAAAAAGATTATGGCTGTATGGAAATGTGATCTACTGGTGCTACAGTGGAACCCTCAGGAAGGAAGCCTAGACTGGACTTGATTAACAGAATAGCAAGGGCAAAAGGCAGATTATAAGTTAAAGAGAAGTTACTGGTGACAATTAGACATTGGATCATAGATTTAAGGATAGAAAGGAATTTGGAGGTTGGTTACCAATTTCAACTTCTTCATTTTACAAATATAGAATTTTGAGTTTGGAGAGACTTTTCCTAGATCCCATCATAGGTAATCAATGGGAAAGGCAGAGTATAACAGATCTTCTGAATCCAGATCCAGGGCTCCAGTCAGGTAGTTTGTACAAATAACACTTTAGAGAACTTTGAAATTGAAAGGAAAAGAGAAAAATAAGGGGAAAGAAGGAATAGAATATGCTGAGTGAGGTAATTTAGATAATAAAAGGGAATACTTGGTCCTAGAAGAATAAGGAAGGGATAGCATCAAGAGGGTATGTGTTAATGACAAAAATAATAGAGATAAAACAATTATGAAAGGCTTTAGTATTCTGGTTAATGCAAGAATAGACCATGAATTCAGAGGCCCAAAGATAAATCATGGCATGATCAATATGAGAATTTCCTTGAGTGTAATATGTAAGTGTGTAGAGAGGTATTTTTAATTTTATCATCAATTAGGGTAGGGATAGTGAAAGAGACACTAACTCCTTGCAATATAAATAGATAAATAAACCTTTTTAAAACAAAAATAAAAGAAACATAATTAGCTTTGGTGGTAATAGTTATAGGATTTTAGAGGAAGCCAACTAAGTGTGACAAGCAGAAACCTTATAAAGAAAAAATCACACTTTTTTGAGAAAGAACAAAAGAAGGGCGAAGATACTGTTGTATAGTAGGGTGTGGGATTAGAGCCTAAGGAAGAGAGGAGAAAATCCTAGGAAGTTTTCTCAAGGCAACCTTGACCTTAGTAAAAGAAGACTAATCATCTGCTGAGACCAAAGGAATGGGTTAGAAAATTAGAAAACAGTGGGGAAAAAGGGGCAGCTAGGTGGCACAATGGATAGAGCACCGGTCCTGAAGTCACAAGTACCTGAGTTCAAATCTGGCCTCAGACACTTAATAATTACAAAGGAAGGAAGAAAAGAAAAGAAAAGAAAAGAAAAAGAGTACAAAAGATTTAGAAATACCTACTGTGGCAAATATTTGGAGAATAAAAAAATGAATCAAAAGCATTCATAAAGACTCAATTCAAGTTAAATGGAATTAATTTGCTATAGACACAAACAATAAACTTGTATGGTCTTTTACAATAAGCTCAGGAGCAAGTCCATTAAGGTTAATCATCATTTCCATGTTCTTTTAGGGTATACAATGTTCTTCTGGTTCTGTTCTTCTCACTCAGCATCAGTTCATGCAAATTCTAGGTTTCCCTGAATTCCCATCCTTCCTGGTTTCTAATAGAACAATAGTGTTCCATCACATACATATACCACAGTTTGTTAAGCCATTCCCCAATTGATGGACATTCCCTCAGTTTCCATTTCTTTGCCCCCACAACAGAGCTGCTATAAACATTTTTGTACAGGTGATGTTTTAACCCTTTTTCATAATCTCTTATGAAAAAGGTAGTGGTATTGCTGGATCAAAAAGTATGCACATTTTTGTTGCCTTTTGGACATAATTTCAAATTGCTGTCCAGAAAGGTTGGATGAGTTCACAGCTTCACCAACAATATATTAGTGTCCCAGATTTCCCACATCCCTTCCAACATCGATTATTATCCTTTCAAGTTATATTGGCCCATCTGAGAGGTGTGAGATGGTATCTCAGAGATGTTTTAATTTGTATTTCTCTAATAATTAGTGATCTAGAGTGATTTTTCATATGACTATGGATTGCTTTGATTTCCTCATCTGTAAATTGCCTTTGCATATCCTTTTTTTTTCAACTGGGAAATGGCTTGTCTTTTAAAAAAATTTGACTGAGCTCTCTGTATATTTTAGAGATGAGTCCTTTATCAGAAACACTATTTGTAAAAAATTATTTTTTCTACATTTCTTTTGATTTTGGTTACAGTGGTTTTGTCTGTGCAAAAGTATTTTAATTTAATGTAATCAAAATTATCTATTTTATTTTTAATGATGTTCTCTATCACTTCCTTGGTCATAGATTGCTTCCCTTTCCACAGATCTGACAGATAAACTACTCCTTGTTCTCCTAGTTTGCTTATGATATTGTTTTTTAATGTTTAGATCCTGTACCCACTTTGATCTTATCTTGGTATAGGGTGTGAGGTGTTGGTCTAATCCAAGTTTCTTCCAAACTAACTTCCAATTTTCCCAGCAGTTTTTATCAAAGAGAGAGTTTTTAATCCCAACAGCCAGACTCTTTGGGTTTACAATGCATATTACAAGAATGATGAAAAAACTAACAAACTGCCTTCTGTGGGGGGTGGGGGGAGATTGGGGGAAAGATTGTAAAACTCAAAATAAATAAAACCTTTCTAAAATTAAAAAAATAAGCTCAAGAGCAAGGTCAGACCATGAAGATTCTCAAACCCAATTCAGATGTTATTATCAATAATAATATATCAATAAGTGTGTATTCCCTATCACCAGAGCACTGACTTTTAAGTGCAATAACAAGAAATTGCAATTCTGTCACTAACTCATGGCAAGAAAAAAAATCACAAAGTACTTATTAAGCACACACTATGTAACAGTCAATGCACCATGCATTAGGACTACAAAAATAAAGAATACTGCTATATGCCTGACACTATCCTAAGCATTGGGGAGATACTGCAAAAGACTATCCCTGCCCTCAAGGAACTGAGGATCTAATGGAAAAGACAACAAGCAAACAAATTTGTATAAATAAACTATATAAAGGATAAATAAGAAACAATTGATAGAGGGGAAGTACTGGATTAAAGAGGGATTGGGAAAAGACTTCCTCTAGAAGAAGGAATTTTAGCTGGGTCTAAAATGAAACTAATAGTTACAGGGTAGGAACAAGAGAATTCCAGGTATAGAAGACAGCCAGAGAAAATTCCTTGGGTTGAAACATGGAATGTCATGTTCTTTAAACAGGAAGGAGGCAAATGTGACTGGACTGAAGAGTGGATGGTAGAGAATAAGGTGTAAAGAATACTGGAATGGTAGGAGAGTACTAGAGTAAAACAGTCCTAAGAAGTTTACATTCTACTAGGGGATAACACATGGAAATATACATACATACATATAGATATATATGCACAAACATATGCATATATAGAATAAACACATGCAAAATAAGGATAAGGTAAGTAATTGGGTATTAGGGGAAGAGAGTAGTAACATTTGAAAGGATTAGGAAAAAATTCATATAAAAGATCTCACTTGAGCATCATCTTGAAGGAAGAGAGGAGTTCTACAAGATACATGTGTCCAGGAAAGGGAAGTGCAGGGAGTGGAGGAGGGAAGTGGGAAACAATTAATATAAAAGCACAGAACTGGCAGATTGGAAAGCCATGTGGGAATAAGAGAACAGGTCAGCCAATCTCACAGAATATCATGTTTCTCATATATAAAATGAGGGGTTTAGACTATATCCCCCTTCCAGTTGCAAAATGATGATCCTAATTGTGTCTTTGGGCAAGTTTTGAAATTCAGTTTCCTCTTCCAAAAAATGGGGATAACAAAACTTGCATATGTCCATTCAAAAGTTTTATACTCTGGGTGGCTAGGTGGTGTAGTGGATAAAGCACCGGCCCTGGAGTCAGGAGTACTTGAGTTCAAATCTGATCTCAGACACTTAATAATTACCTAGCTGTGTGGCCTTGGGCAAGCCACTTAACCCCATTTGCCTTGCAAAAACCTAAAAAAAGAAGTTTTGTACTCTGTATGCCCAAAGCTCTAGCTATTTAGAAATGGCAGAAAGTCATGATTATTTTCTTTTTCTTCATTATTGCAGATTTCAATTCCTCCCATGGGAATACTGAGTCACATCCTAATTCTTTAAGAGGAAACCTAATTTCACCAGGGGAACCATTAAAAAAACAGCATCCCTATTACACACTACACTATAGGTGAAAGTAGGTGATAGTGGTACTATTAAGCTTCTTCACAGGAAAACTTTAATTCTCTACAAGTTTCCTGAGGAGTGATGGGGGCAGAGGATATCTCCAGAGACCAAGGACCTTTGATCTCACCTTTGATGATTACTAACTGTGTGATCTGGAGCAAATCCCTGCAACTTCCTCAACCTCATTTTCCTCACTTTTCAAATGAGGGTGTAATAAACAGTCTCTGAGGTCTCTTACAACTCTATATTTATGATACTATGTTCCTGTGATCTTCTATTTGTTAGCTGCCAAAAAGAGTGAGTTAAGTTGTTATCAAGGAAAACATGCTAGTTAGTCTGCAAGAATTTCTGAGGAATTTAGGAGGTGCACTCCTAAGCACTGTGCTAAGCATTCATGAAAAAAATGCAAAGGAATTCATATTCTATTAGGGGAGACATCAGTTTTATATAATAAGATACATCAGTGAAATATACAATCTTAGTAGCAGTAGTAGCTAACAACTTCTGCTGTTACTAAGATTGTACATTATACTGGTATACATATATATATATATATATATATATATATATATATATAGCATTCTATGGTTATATAAACATATATACATCTATAAATATAGATATGTGTGTATATATGCACACATATATTTCTCTATGTAAACATTTGCACACACAAACAAATATATACACATACATGCATATGGCTACTTTTTGACAGAGAGAGATTTAGAGTAAAAGAAAGTCCAATTTGAGTTGAGTATTGGAGGAAGCCAGGGAAACCAAAAGACAAAAGTGAGTAGACAAAGTATATTATTCATGAGGTATAACCAGTACAGAGTACAGAGATTGGAGAAGTTTCATGTTCCAGGTACAAGGGAGGAGGTAAAGTAAGAAGATTACAAAGTTGAAAGTGTCATGAAGATGAAGAACTTTAAATGACAAACACAAAAGTTTAATTGTGGAGGCAATAGGGAGCCATAAGAGATCACACAATACAAATGAGGGAAGAGAATGACATGATCACATTAGAAAATTAGAAAATTCACATTCTCAGCTAAAATGGATTACAATGGGGAGATGCTTGAGCTAAGTTAGAAAACTATTACAACAGCCCATGTGAAAGACAATTGAGGCTCTGAACCAAAATGGTGGTCATGTGACTAGAGAGGAGGTAATATACAGTGGAGATATTGTGAATGTAGCAAGAACAATATATGTCAACAGACAATATCTGAGGTGAATGAAGATGATACTAAGCTTAATGGTATGCATCTTCAAAATAACAGTTCATAATAAGAGAGAGAGTAGGGGGATGGGTAGAGATATAATGATTTCTATCTAAGGGATATTGCTTTTAAGACGCCTGTGGTTCAATGAAATGTCCAAAAGACTGTCAAAGATTCATCATCACTTTATGAAAGGGAAGACATTCTTCCTCTACTAGTTACTTCTATCCAGAAGCAACATGTTAAACCATTTCAGAGAATGAATTAGACAAAATAAAAACCTATTCCTCTCATGTATATTGATTTATCATTCCCATAGATTCAAGTAATGTAACCAGAGGCTACTGTCCTGAGATTTATCCAGTATATCAGGACTCATATCTTTATTAATTAAAAATATTCCCTGAGAAATTTTAACCATCATTCAACAAGCAGTCAGAGAAAATATGTTAACACTTTTCACTTTATATGGTTGTTATCCTACAAATGCCAATATAAGATGAGTAATCCAATTTACTGGAAATCATTTAACTCAAACATATAGGTTTTTATTGTGATTTATTAGTGTTGTTCTCCATTACAACTCCCTTTTCTGTGCACACATCCATGATCATGTATGATACAGTATATCATCTTTCTACTCTCTACTTCACCCCATGACTTCTGTTTGCCCTATACATTTAACTTTCACTGTGCTCCTACATGGATGACTATAGAGACACCATAGTGGTAGATGAGGGACTAGCATAGAAACACAAATTTACCTTTCTATGCTTACTTCATCACCTTTGCCATTTTAGCTATAGGGAAGATGGAGTAGGTTCAGGGACATAGTTATTGCATTGGCCCAACTTTATCTCCAAAACAATAAAGGGCAAGCAGACTTATAACTTTCTCAGTGATCAATGATGGCTATAGGGACCCAACTGCACCACTCACTTGGAAGCACAGACCAGGTGACTAAGGCATTACCCAAAGACTTCTGCCAACCCTACATTTGCTACAGTACCATCCACTACCACCCATCTAGCCTGAGTCAGAAGAAATAATTGGGAATAACTACAACCCTTAACCTTCTTGCATTTGCCCAACAACAATATCCCTTTATGACTGTAACTATTGTAATTCATCTGTCTCCCACTGGAATTCCCATTCCATAATGTACAAACTTATACATTCTCCATCTTTTCCTCATACTCTTTCCTTATATTTGCCTGACTGCCCCCCCCCCCCAAAAGAGCACTGCATTCCTAGCCTTCTTCTGTAGTTCTGGCTCTATCTTCATTTACATCCCCTACCTTCCATTAATAGCAACACTACCAAAGACTCACTGACACAGGAAGAATTGTAATATACCTTATTCTGCCACTTGCAGAATATTCAGAATTTTTTTTACTCTCCCTTTGCTGGCATCATTGAACAATCTCTCTTCCTTTCAAGACCACTGTAGTGGAGACCCTTCTGTTGTCCTGAAGTAAAAATGCATTGAGAAATGAACAAAAGAGATAATGTCTTATCAAGGATGCTTGCGTTAGAGATATTTTATTCTATATAATATATTTTGTTCATGAAAATCAAAGCTTTTACTCCTTTTTTTGGTTGTCACATCACACTTTTGACTCTTCTTGAGATTTTAGTCCAATTAATAATGAAGGTTTTTGTTTTAGATTCTTTGTCAGGTTGTACAAGATTTTTTTTAAAAAAAATCTTGATTCTGTCCATTAATGTAGTAGTAGCAGCTGTTGATAACAGTGGATTAAATATTGCATTTGGAGTCAGAAGACCTAAATTCAAAGCCTAACTCAGTTATCTGTGTGACAGAGGCAAATCTTCATCCCTATGACTCAGTTTCTTCATCTGTAAAATACATGGCAATGACAGCACCAACTTTCCAGAACTATTGTGAGGATCAAATAAAATAAGTAAAAATGCTTTATAGGGATGGCTAGGTGGCGCAGTGGATAAAGCACCAGCCCAGGAGTCAGGAGTACCTGGGTTCAAATCCAGTCTCAGACACTTAATCATTACCTGGCTGTGTGGCTTTGGGCAAGCCACTTAACCCCATTTGCCTTGCAAAAACCTAAAAAGAAATGCTTTATAAAGTTTGTAAAGCTATCAAAATGCTAACTGTTATTATTAATGTCTCCAAGTTCTATACAAATCTGTTGATTGCGTTTTCTGTGTCCTTATTTCAATTAATAGTAAAAATTCAATTCAATTTACTTTAGAAAAAAAATTATTGAACTGCTTACAATGCATAAGCCACAGGAGAGGGGTCAGTACATAGATCTCAGGCACTTCACTGGAGATATCCTTTGGGGTTTGCACAAATCAATGCACAAAGACAGGGGAGACAAGAATACATTTGTCACTAAACTCATTTGGAACTACTTGATCTTCCATCATAAACTTTCTTTTAAAAAATAAATTGTGAAGAAGTACAAAGTGGAAGATGCTGTTGTGAAGACACAAAGTTTGCAAAACTTTTTTTCAGAAATAATTTTGAATGAAGCCTCTAAACAGACCCTAAAGTAACAGAACCCATATAAAAACAGAGTAAAACAGGTTCTCAACTCAAGATATCATGAAGGAACTTCAGAAAAGGTCAGTCTGAAATGTGTTAAAGGGGAGTATAGCCCAGTGTAGGCTGGAGATCTGGGAAGCCAACAGGAGTCTCTTTGTCACAATCCAACTCAGGTCCCAGTTCCACAAGCCAGCAGTACAATGGACTAGGAATGTGGGGTTCCAATACCAGCTCAGAAGACAAGGTTCTATTCCAGGAATCCTGGGGGGAAAACGTAAAACTGGGAGGAGCAACCTTAACATAGTAAACAAACCCCAACACCTGAAAAACCCCAGGTAAGTATTAAACCAGGGACAAGATTCCAAGTCCCAGCACAAAAAACTTGGGATTGGGGGGGCGGAGCCAGTAGGGTGACAAGAGCGAATCCTGTCTTAGGAGCTCTCTCATAAATCTTCGAAACTGAGGACTCTAAATTTTCAAAAGACAGAACCCACAGAAGGACGCAGTGAGGCAGTTCTCCTACTTAAGGTAACCTGGAAAAGAGCAGAAAGGCTCTGCTCCCCCTGGGGTTGGAGGGGCAGCCTGCCAAAGGGGTGGCAGGCTAGAGTGAACTTCAGCCTCCCAGAGGCAGCCCCAGGGCACTGGGAGCCACGGCTCACAGTAGGGGGGCGGGGTTCCTGAGCTATGCCCCAGGGAGCACCGGGCACAAATTGAGGGAACAGTGGGGGACCTCTGCCAGAGAGGCCATGTGAAGCCCAGCCTTCAGGGCACACAGCAAGCAGGTTGGCCAGATCCAGGAAACAGAAGCAGGTGGAGCCAGTAAGCAGGAGCCCCCAGGGCATGAGCACATGAGGGAGGGGAATGAAGAGAGAATGCAGAGCTCTGTCCTCTGCCCCTGGGACAGGACTCTGGGGCTCTAAACACATTCAGATCCTGATCACAGTCTAGGCCCCCCCCAATAGAACAGCAGTGCCCCCCCACCTCAGCCCCATGGCAGAGAGGGGCACATATGGTCATTCACAGACCAGGAGGGAGGACAGAGCCTCACACACTGAGTTCCTTGTGGGAGCTTCCCAAAATCTCAGGAAGCACCCTAAAATCAGGCTTAGGCTGGGAAAATGAGCAAGCAGAGGAAAAAGGAGGAACACCATTGAGAAATACATTATCTATGATCCCAAGAAGGATCAAACTACTCAGTCTGAAAATGAGGAAGCACAAGCTCCTGCATCTAAAGACTCCAAGAAAAACAGAAATTAGGCTCAGGCTATGACAGAGCCCCCAAAAAGACTTTGAAAATCAAATGAGGGAGTGAGAAGAAAAACTGTGAAAAGAAATGAGAGAGATGCAGGAAAAACATGAAAATGAAGTCAGCAGCTTAGTCAAGGAAATTCAAAAAAATGCTGAAGAAAATAGCATGCTAAAAACCAGCTTAGGTCAAATGGATAAAAAAGTTCAAAAAGTAATTG
Organism: Macrotis lagotis; assembly: GCF_037893015.1. Classification (NCBI taxonomy): domain Eukaryota; kingdom Metazoa; phylum Chordata; class Mammalia; order Peramelemorphia; family Peramelidae; genus Macrotis; species Macrotis lagotis. The sequence continues at coordinate 43,768,759 of NC_133665.1, read as the reverse complement.
AGGAGAAGAATGCTTTAAAAAGCAAAATTGGCCAGATGGAAAAGGAGATAAGAAAACTATGAGGAAAACAAATCCTTCAGACAAAGAATAGAACTCAGGGAGATTGCTGAATTTATGAGAAATCAGGACTCAATACTTCAAAACTAAAAAAATGAAAAATTAGAAGAAAATGTGAAATAGTTCATTAAAAAAACAACTAATATGGAAAACAAATTTAGGAAAGATAATTTAAAAATTATTGGAATGCCTAAAAGTCATGATCAGGAAAAGAGCCTTGACATCATTTTCAAAGAATTACAACAGGAAAATTGCCCTGATATCCTAGAAGCAGAGGGCAAAATAGAAATGGAGAGAATCCACCAATCCCTCCAAGAAAGAGATCCCAAAAAACCAACCCCTAGGAATTTTATAGCCAAGTTCCAGAACTCCCAAGTCAAAGAGAAAATATTACAAGCAGCCAAAAGGAAACAATTCAAATATCATGGAGCTGCAGTAAGGATCACACAGGACTTAGCAGCAACTACATTAAAAGCACATAGGGCTTGGAATATAATATACAGGAAGGCAAAAGAGCTTAGGATGCAACCGAGAATCAACTACCCAGCAAAAATGAATGTCCTCTTTCAGGGAAAAAAGATGGACTTTCAATGAAGTCATTGAAAGAAGAACCCCCTAGTTCATTGAAAGAGGCAGGGGAATTTCAAATGTTCCTGTTGGAATGGCCAGAGCTGAACAGAAAGTTTGATCTTCAAATACAGGAATCAGGTGAATCATAGAGATTGGAGGAGAAGGGGAAAATATGAGGGACTTAATGATGATGAATTGCATGTATTCTTGCATAGAAAAAGGACACTGAAAATATTCATATGAACCTTCTCAGTTAATAGAGCAGGTAGAAGGAGCTTTTATAGTTGAAGCACAGGAGAAAGCTGAATTTGAAGATAAAATATGGTGTAAAATAGAGTCAATAGAAAAAAGGGAAATGTAATGGGAGAAAGAAAAAGGAGAGGGGGAATAGGCCAAGATATTTCATATAATAAGATTTTTCTTTATTACAATGAGCTATTGCAATGATATGGAAGGAGGAAGACAAGGGGGAATGAGGTAATCTTCACTCTCATCAGAGGTGGCTAGGAGAGGAAACAGGATATATATATATATATATATATATATATATATATATATATATACTCAATGGGGTATGGGCATCTGGAGTAAGAAGGAGGGGGGACAGGGGGAAGGGGGGATGTGAGTGATGGAGGGGAGGATGGACCATGGGGAGAGAGTGGTCAGTTATAACACATTTTCTTTTTTACTTCTTGCAAGGGGCTGGGATTGGATGGCCTGTCTGGGACTATAGGGCCAGGTGGATACTAGCCCTAAAGGGTGGTATAGGAGCTCAGGGCCTCTTGGCCCCAGAGCTGGGGATCTGTCTGCTGTGCCACTCAACTACCCTACAGCAGAGTCAGAGTGAAAGGAGAAAGAAAATATAGTACATGGTAGTGGAGAAATACGAAAGGAGGGAGTTGCGAACAGCAATGGCAGCAGTGGAAAAATATGGAAGTAACTTTTGCAATGAACTTATCATAAAGAATGTGATCCACCCATGACAGAGTTGTTGGTGTTGGAACAAAGACTGAAGCACAATTTTTATTATTATCATTTGGGGGGGGGGGGTGCCAGGCAAATGGGGCTAGGTGGCCTGCCTGGGGCCACATAGCAAGGTGATCATTGGGTGCCTGGGGCTGGATTTGGACCCAGGTACTCCTAGCTCAAGGGTCAATGCTTGTCCACCATCCAGCCACCCCTACTATTATTACTATTTTATTTTATTTTGTGTCTTTTTTTTCTTTTTTCTTTTTTGGTTTTTGCAGGGCAGTGGGGTTGGGGTGGCTTGCATGTCACACAGCTGGGTAATTGTTGGGTGTATGGGGCTAGATATGGGCTCGGGTGCTCCTGGCTCCAGGGCTGGTGCTCCATATATTGCGCCACCTGGCCTTACCTACAATTATTATTTTTTTTAATTTTAATTTTTTTCTCTCCCCTTTATCTCTCAAGCGAGTCTATATTTTATGGAGAAGGGGGTATTTTGTTTACTCTTAAACAAGAATATTTTATTAATGTTTAAAAAAATTATTTATACAAAATGAGAATAAATAAATGTTAAATATATAAAAAAAAACTTGGGATTATGATTACTGTGCTCCAGTAATAGAGCTCAACTATCAAAAATGAGCCAAAAATAATAATGACAAGAGCTCTAACCTTAGATAACTACTATGAAAAGCAGTGACAAAATGCCTACAAGTGAAACCTTAGAGGGATTTATGAATTGGTCTCAAATACAAAAAGATCTCTTAAAAGAGCTAAAAAAAAGATTTTAAAAGCCAAAGAAGAGTGAAAGAAGAAAAATGGAGAAAAGAAATGAAAGTCACGTAAGGGAATTATTAAAAATTAACTGAAGAAAACAATAATTTTAAAAGTAAAATTGACCAACTAGAAAAGGAAACAAAAAAGCTAACTGAAAAAAGATAAAACCTTAAAAACTAAAATTGTACAGAAATGAATGACTCTGAGAGATATCACAATACCATCAAACAAAACCAAAAGACTGAAAAAATAGTAGAAAAAAATTAAGTACTTCTTAGGAAACCAATATGGAAAATAAATATAGGAGAGATAACTTATGAATTATTGATCTACCTGAAAGCCACCATCAGAACAAAAGACTGGACAATATCATTCAAGAAATTATCATGGAAAACTACCCTAATATCCTAGAACAAGAATAATAAAATAGCCCTTTAAAGACTCTATCAATCACCTCCAGAAATTCCAAAGCAAAACTTCCAAGGAATATTGTAATCAAATTTCAGAATTCTCAGTTAAAAGAGAAAATACTATAAGCAGTCAAAAAGAAGCAATTTGAAATACCAGGAAGCTATAGCTGACTATAGCAGGATTTATCAGCTTCAACATTACATTAGAGGGCCTGGAATATAATATTCAAGAGGACAAAGAAGCTTGAATTATTATTAAGAATCAACTATCCTGCAAAATTCAGTATACTCTTTTAGGAGAAAAGATGGATTTTCAACAAAATAGAGGACTTTCAAACTTACCTGATAAAAAGCTGAACAGAAAATTTGATCTTCAAATAGAAGATTCAAGAGATGTATATAAAAGTAAACAGAAGGGGGACATGAAAATGTTAGTTAATAAGACTAAATTGCCTACATCCCTACATGAGAAGTCAATACTTATAACTTTTGAGAACTGTATTTCTCTTAGGACAATTGAAAGAAGCATATTTAGATAGAAGGAATGGGTATAAAATGATTGTGTTGAGATCAAACTTTTAGTTCTTGGGGGTTGTATTCCTATCAGTTCAGTGGGAGGAAAGATACTTGAAAGAGAGATAAATTGACTGTGAAGTGATCAAACTCTTAGGTCTTGAGTGTTGTATTTATATCAGGACTATGATGTGATGAAGTTTATAAATCAATAGAAGTGACAATTGAACCTCTATCAGGACAGAAAAAATAGGAGTATACTTTGACAGAGGGTGTGGATACAAGATAGGAATAAAACAAAAGACAAGTAAAAAGAGGATTATATCAGCAGAAGACATTAGAGAATAAATAGCACCACATGATGAGACACAAATGACTTATTATCTAAAGGGAAAGAAGGGAGGGTGGAAGCAATGAGTAAATCTTCTTTAATAGATTTGACTCAAAGAGTAAATAGCATACATTCCCAAATGAGTTTAGAAATTTATCCAACCCTACAGTAAAGTGGGGGGAGAAGAAGAAAGAAAGGTGAAAGTGAGGCTGATAAAAGTAAAGGGAAAAGTAAAAGTAAAGGTAAAGTAAAAGTTTAAAAAAAGAGAAAAGTAAAATGGGAAATGCAGAAGAGAAGGGAAGAGGACTGGTAGAAGGGAGAGTGGATAGAGAGATGCAGAAGTTAGAAGCAAAACATTGGTGAGGAGAAAGGAGAGAGAAAAGTACAAAGAGGGAGAAGATAGGATGGGGAAAAATATGATTTTGAATGAGCTAAATTCTCTCATAAAGCATAAGCAGAAAGCATAGTGGATTAAAACCTTGTTTACAAGAAACACATTTGAAGCAGAGAGATACACATGGGGTAAATGTAAAAGGCTGGAGCAGACTATATTATGCTTCAGTTAGAATTTTTAAAAAAGCAGAGGCAGCAATTCTGATATCAGACAAAGAAAAATTAAAATTAGATCTAATAAAAGGGATAAGGAAGGAGAAAGACATTATAAAGCTAAGGCTAATGGATGTATTTGTGAAATTTTGTGAAATACTCCATATAATGTTCATCAATTGGAGAAGGGCTGTGGTATATGAATGTTATAGAATACTATTATTCAGTAAAAAATCATGAGCAACCTGACTTCAGAAAAGTCTGAAAAACTTTGCAAGAACTGATGCTGAAGGAGGCTAGGTGGCACATTGGATAGAGCACCAGTCCTGAAGTCAGTAGTACCTGAGTTCAAATCCAGCCTTGGACACTTAATAATTACCTAGCTTTGTGGCCTTGGGCAAGCCACTTAACCCCACTGCCTTGCCAAAAAAAAAAAGAACTGATGATGAGTTAAGTGACAAAACTAGAAAACCATTGTATGCATTAACAGCAGCATAGTGACATGATCAACTATGATGGAAGCAATTTCTTTTAGCAGAGAACTGTTAAAGAGAGTCAACCACATTCAGAGAGGAAAGTCTGGATTCTGAATGCAGAGTAAAGCATACTATGTTCACTTTTCAAAACTTCTTTTATATTTTTTCTTTCTTCCTCATGATTTTTACCCTTGGATCTAATTCTTCATTTACAACATGATCATGATTAATATGGAAAAAATGTCAAAAATGATTGTACATCAGTATGGAACACTATTGTTCTATTAGAAACCAGGAGGGATGGCAATTCAGAGAAGCCTGGAAAGACTTGCATGAACTGATGCTGAGTAAGATGAGTAGAACCAAAAGAACATTGTATACCCTCACAGCAACATGGAGTTGATGACCAACTTTAAAGGACTTGCTCATTTCATCAGCACAATAATTAAGGACAACTTTAGGATATCTGGAGAATACCATTTTTATGAAAAGAAAGAATTGTGGAGTTTAAACAAAGACCAAAGACTATTACCTTCAATTTTTAAAAAAGTTATCATATGCATTAGGTAATTTTTACTATCTCTTACATTTTATTTTTTTCCTTAAGGATATGATTTTTCTCTCAACACATTCAATTTTTATCAGTGTATAGCATGGAAACAATGCAAAGACTATCAGTTCACCTTCTATGGGGGGTGGGGGGGAAGTGAGGTTGGGGGGGTTGTACAATCCAATAAATAAATAAATAATTGTGCGCATACAATCTATATCAAATTGTTGCCATGGGAAGGCTAGAGGGAAGGGAGAGTGGTAGAAAAATGTGGACTTCCAAACCTCGCAAAAGGTTAAATGTGGAAAACTATCATTGCATGTAATTAGAAAATAAATGAATAAATGAAAAAAGTTTACTATACGTCAGACACTGTACTAAATATTTGGGATATGCAAAATGACAAAAATATGGTTCCCTACTTTCAAGGAATTATCATCGACATTGGGGATACAAAATGGAAACTATGATCATAATAGTGTCCATATCTATAAAGAGTCTCTTGTCAGCCCAATCACAAAAACTTACCCAATGAAGATATGAACAGATGTTGAAAAAAGCCAACAAAGAACTCAGAACCACTCTAAAGAATAAGGTGTCAAGGACTTAGAGTAAAGGTTCTTAACCAATAGAACATGGATGCCTAAGGCAACCATGGATAGATTTCATGGGAGGACATGAGTTTATATAGAGGATAAAATAGATACATACTTCAATGAAATTTATTTCCTTTGTAAAAAATATTTTGCATTTTATTTTTTGCATTTAAAAACATTATTCTAAGAAGGGTCCACAGACTTCCCCGACTGACAAATACTTTGGATTAGGCAGCCTCTGCCTAATGTTCTCCTGTTACTATCCTTTTTTTAGTGTTTTTAATGTTAAAAAAGGTTTTCTGTTTTACGAAAGACTTTTTCTTTGCTTTGATACAATCATGATTCACACCTTTTTTATATTTTCCTCCCCACTCCCACAGTCCTCTGGTACATGCACAGGAGACACATTCCACAAAACTCCTTCTTATCTCAAATACCTATGGATTGCAAAATTTTCTTTTTAAGACTTACCAAGGACTTGACCAATCTTTTTCCAGACAATGGCAAGTTGCCTCTCTAATTCTCCAAGGAATCAGTTTCAATCTGTGCAAACAGAAAACAAGGTGCATATACTTCTTTGAACTTTAACACAATGACAATTTATGTCTTTATAATCTGTTCCTCATTCTCTATGGCTAACTAGACTAGGAGGAATACACACATAACACACACACACACACACACACACACACACACACACACACACACAAACACTTAATCTTGCTAATTTATTACTCCAAGAAAGGACTAAGATAGCCACTAGCATGGTGGTTCCTGTTATATTTGGATAATATTTCAAACCCTTGCAAGGCTTCAAAATTCAAGAAGGGTCCCAGGAAAATTTTTCTTTTTTTTTCACTAGGTCAACGGGTATGTGTGGTTTTATTTTTTTGCGTATTTATTTTATGATGAGAAACCTCAAGAATAATGAGAGGGGGGAAAATATACTTCTGTCTGTGTTCAGATTCCAATGGATCTGTCTCTGGGACAAGTTGCCTTTCCCATCATAGCCACCAGAGAAGTTGCTTCAATATTTTTTCCACAGTTCTATCACTAGCTGTCTTTCCCTACACTCTATTCCTCCCCATTCTCTGCTATTCCATTTTCTCTCTCTCTCCTTTCACCTCGTCCCAAGTTCAAAAGTGTGTTGTATCTGAATACCCTCTCCCAAGATCTTCCCTCTCTTCCATCAACTACTCCCCCCCTTCCCTCCCCTGGACCCCCTTATCCTATCCCTTTCTTCTCATTTTTCTGTAGGGTAAGGTAGATTTCTATACCCTATGGAATGTGTATGTTATTTCCCCTCTGAGCCATTTCTGATGAGAATGAAGGCTCACTCATTCATCCTTGCATTCCACTCCATTGAAAAAGCTTTTTCTTGACTTGTGAAAAATCTTAGCCCCTTCTTCCTCTCCTTTTTCTTCTTCCCAGTACTTTCCTTAATTGCCCATTGACATCATGAAAGTTTTTCAGACATGGAAAGAAACAAATTTTCTAAGCTAGGGTGCCAACTTGAAAAGACAGCAGGGTGGCACAATAGATAGAGTGCTGAATCTGAATTCTTTAAGATTCATTCCTGAATTCAAATATGGTCTCAAACACTTGCTAATTTTGTGATTCTGGCCAAGTCTCATGACCCTCTTTGTCTCAGTTGCCAAGAAAACCCCGAATAGGACTTTAAGAGCCAGATACACCTAAAAAAAATAATTGTGCCACATCAAAAAGGGGATAAAAGTTGAAATTGACTTTCTTTAAGACGAGTTGAAAAATGATTGAAAAAAGATGAGGAAATTTGAAAACTGATCATTTCTTCATAGACAAAAAAGAACCATAAACATTCTTTCTTTCCTGCCCATAGCCTGTATGCTATTCGATCATGTGCCTTTATCAGAGATAGTAATTATATTAGTTGACATTGGAAATTTTATTTGTTACCTTGAAATATTCCCTATAGTAAGAGGTAAATATCATTGGCTATTTATTTTGCTATATAGGAAACTTCTGGTCAATTAGATTGCATATCTTGAACAATTTCTCAAATACATCTTCACATACATCTTACTTGAGCCTTAGATGTAAGCTGCCAGTGTAAAAAAAGGCTCATTTCAATTTAGAGATATATATTTCCCCTAATACTTTAGCTGTATCCCAGAAGTTTTGATATGTTGTCTCTTTATGGTCATTGTCTTGGATTAAAATATTAATTATTTTATGGTTTGACTCACTCATTCTTTAAATTAGGTTATTAATAATATTAATATACTAATTTTAAGTCTGTTTCTCCATGGCCCTTTATTACACATGATTTTTATTGCATCATGATTCTGAAGAGGATGTATTTACTATTTCTGCCTTTCTGCATTTGCTTATGGTCAATTTTTATATAGATGCTATGACCTGCAGGAAAAAAAGTTATATCCCTTTCTACCCCCATTCAATTTTATCCAGAAGTCTATCATATCTAACTTTTCTAATATTCAATTCACCTCCTTAACTTCCTTTTTCTTTGTTTTAAGGTTAGATTCATCTAATTCTGAGAGAAGGAGGTTGCTTTCTTTGTCTTCCTGAAACTTCTTTAACTTCTCCTCTAAGAATTTGGATGCTATATCATTTGGTACAAACATGTTTAGTATTGAAATTGCTTTTATGTCTATGGTACCCTTTAGGAGGATGTAGTTTCCTTCCTTATACCCTTTTAATGAGATCTATTTTTACAATCGCATTGATTGAAATAAGTATTGCTTTTTTCACTTCAACTGAAGCATAATATATTCTGCTCCAGCCTTTAATCTTTACTCAGTGTGTAGCTCTCTACTTCAAATGTGTTTCTTATTAGCAGCATATTGTAGGATTCTGGTTTTTAAACTCCTCTGCTATCCACTTCCATTTTATGGAAGAGTTCATTCCATTTACATTCACAATTAAAATTAGTATTACCCTCCATGCTCTCTCCCCTCCATTTATACTTTTTCCCCTCCCTTATCTCTATCCTTCCTCACTAGTATTTTGTTTCACCAGTATTCAGAATCCCTCAATCTGTCCCCCATTCTATCAGCTGCCCTCCCTTTTCTGCCTTTCCCTTTTCCTCTTTTTTCTTCCCTCCCTCCCTTCTGTCAGTTCCTCCTTCCTTTCCCCCATCCCTTTACCCTCCTAATACCTGAAGAGTAAAATAAATTCCTAGATTCAACTGAGTATATGTGTTATTCCCTCTTTAAGACAGATTCAATAAGAGTAAGATTCAAGCAGTTCTCACATTCTCCCTTCTTTCCCTCTGCTGCAATAGATCCTTTGTGCATCTTCATGGGATGCAATTTACCCCATTCTGCCTCTCCCTTCCTCTCATCTCATTACATTTCCCCCCTTTTTAATGTCTTAATTATTAAATATCATTCCATTAGATTCAACTTATGCCTTCACCTTCTGACTAAGAATCCTCCCTCTAAATAGGGTTATGTTTCTCAAGAAGTATGACAATCTTCCTTCCAGGTAAGTATGCAACCAATTTAATCTTATTGAATGGTAGTCTTTCTCTTTTTTCCTGTTTACTTTTTCATGTATCTCTTGAGTCTCCTGTTTGAAAATAAAGTTTTCTGTTCATCTCTGGTCTTTTTAACAGGAAAAAATGGAAATCTTTTCCCCTGAAAGAATATTCAGTTTTGCTGGGTAACTGATTCATATTCTCTGCTTCATATATAGCACTCCTGCTCTCCTTTTCAGTACTTGTATTTTGCCCATCCTTGTTCCCAAGGTAACTTTCAATGGATACTTCTTTTCTCTGAAATTTCTTATTCATTTTAAGATTTGTTACCTATTCGAAGGTTCTTGTGTTAGGCAAGGGGCTTGCTTGCAGACCTTCGGTGTTGAGAACAAAGAGTTTGCTAAATGTCCTGGACTATCTATGTTAGGACTGTCAAGGGATTTCTCCGGAGATTCTTTTTCTCCAGGCTGTCTGCACTGGGGATGTCAGCCATCCACTTACTGGGTTGTTAGGGATGTGAGATCACCTGGGGTTATTCCCAAGCTGTCCACACTCAACCCAGTCACTAGGACAGGCCCACCAGATTGGAAACATTAGGGGCACTCTGGATTTACTGTCAGCCTGAAGAAGTCAGTGACTCTTGATTGTTTACTATTTAATGAAGGGAACACTGTGACTGTAAAATTTATTTTTTTCTTTTTTATTACCAATTTTTCCAAATGCATAAAAAGATAATTTTCAACATTCATTTTTGTATATTTTCCTTCCTTAAAACCCTTCCCTCTCCACACCCTAGAAGAACAAGTGATTTGATATGGATTATACATGTATAATCATGTTACACATATTTCCATATTAGTCATTGTGCAAGAAGAATCAGAAAAATGAAAAAAAAAACAAGAAAAATCAAAAAACAAATATCAAAAGATAAAAACAGTATGCTTTCATCGGCATTCAGAGTCCATAGTTCTTTCTCTGGATGTGGATGACATTTTCCATTGCAAGATTTTTAGAATTGTCTTTGATCATGGTAGTACTGAGAAGAGCTAAGTCTATCACAGTTGATCCTTGTACAATGTTGCTATTAAGGTGTACAGTGTTCTCCTGGCTCTGCTCACTTCAATCAGAATAAGTTCATGTAAGACTTTCCAGGTGTTTCTGAAATCTGCCTGCTCATCATTTCTTTTTGTGCAATATTATTCCATTATATTCATATTACAAATTGTTAAACCATTTCTCAAGTGATTTGTATCACCTCAATTTTCAATTCCTTGAACCTCAAAAGGAGTGGCTATGAATATTCTTATGCATATGGGTCTTTTTTTCCTTTTTTTTGATCTCTTTGTGATACAGACCTAGTAATGGTATTGATGAATCAAAGGGTGTGCACAATTTTTTTTGCCCTTTGGGCATAGTTACAAATTGATCTCCAGAATGGTTGAATCAGTTCACAACTCCAACAGTGCATTAGTGTTACACTTTTCCCACAGTCCCTACAACATTTATTATTTCCCTTTTCTGTCTGTCATATTAGCCAGTCTGATAGGTGTGAGGTGATAACCCAGAGAATTTCTCTAATTAACAGTGAAATAAAACATTTTTTCATTTGACTATAAGTAGCTTTCATTTCTTAACCTGAAAACTACCTATTCATATCCTTTGATCATTTATAATTTGGAGAACAACTTGTATTAGAATAAATTTGACTCAATTCTCTATTTATTTTAGAAATAAGACCTTTCAGAGCCAAGATAGGGACAGCAGAAGAGCCTCTCCTAGGTGTTCTCACCATATTTCAAAAATCATAAAATTAACTAAAATTGCTAGAGACAGAACCCACAGAGGGATCCAGTGAGACAATTATCCAGACCAAGGTAACCTGGAAAGGCTCCACTCCATGGGGTTAGATGGGCAGCCCAGCAGAGTGAAGGAGCTTCAGCCTCCCAGAGGCAGCCCCAGGGTGCCTGGGAGCTCACAGCAGCAGGAGCAGTATCCTGACCTACAACCCAGGGAGCACCAGGCACAACTTGGAAGATCAGCAGAGCAAACCTCTACCGGAGTGAGCATATGAAGCCCAGTCCTCAGAGCACTCATCAAACAGCCCTGACCATGGCAGCCCAGATCCAGGAAACAGAAGCAGATGAAGCCAGTAAGCAGGAGCCTGCAGGCAACTGAGCCTTTAGTGCTCAGCCTACCAAAGGTACAGGAATGGAGAGAGACTTCTGAGGTCTGTCCTCTGTACCTGGAACAGGACTCTGGGGCTCTGACCACATTCATATCCTGATCACAGTGTAGGCCCTACATAAAACAGCAGGAACCCCCCACCTCAGTCCCGTGGCAGAGGGGTGCACTTGTGGTCATTCACAGACCAGGAGAGAAGACAGAGTTTCACACACTGAGATCCTTGTGAAGGGGTGTCCCAATAATACTCAAAAGCTCATGAAGCACCCCAAAACTAGGCACAGACTGGGGAAATGAGTAAACAGCAAAAAAAGAAGAACACCATTGAGAAATGCATTGTCTATGACCCCAAGAAGGATCAAAATACTCAATCTGAAGATGAGGAAGTACAGGCTTCTGCATCTAAAGATTCCAAGAAAAATGGAAATTGGGCTCAGGTTATGACAGAGCTCAGAAAAGATTTTGAAAATCAAGTAAGGGAGATAGAAGAAAAATTGAGAAAAGAAATGAAAGAGATGCAGGAAAAACTTGAAAAAGAAGTCAGCAGCTTAGTCAAGGAGATCCAAAAAATACTAAAGAATATAGCATGTTAAAAACCAGCATAGGTCAAATGGATAAAACAGTTCAAAAAGTTATTGAGGAGAAGGATGCATTAAAAAGCAAAATTGGCCAGATGGAAAAAGGGATAAGAAAACTCTCTGAGGAAAACAAATCCTTCAGATGTAGAATGGAGTTAAAGGAAGTTATTGACTTTACAAGAAGTCAAGACACAATACTTCAACACTAAAAGAATGAAAAATTAGAAGAAAATGTGAAACATCTCATTGATAAAACAACTGATCTGGGAAACAGATTCAGGAAAGATAATTTAAAAAGTATTGGGACACCTGAAAATCATGATCAGGAAAAGAGCCTTGACCTCATTTTTAAAGAATTCCTACAGGAAAATCATCCAGATATCCTAGAAGCAGAGGGCAAAAATAGAAATTGAGAGAATCTACTGATCTCCCCCAGAAAGAGATCCAAAATAACAACCCCCAGGAATATTATTGCCAAGTTCCAGAACTCCCAAGTCAAAGAGAAAATATTACAAGCAGCCAGAAGGACACAATCCAAGTATCAAGGAGCTGCAGTAAGGATCACACAGGATTTAGCAGCAACTCCATTAAGGGCTCATAGGGCTTGGGATTTAATATTCTGGAAGGTAAAAGAGCTTAGAATGCAACCAAGAATCAACTATCCAGCAAAACTGGACATCCACTTCCAGGGGAAAAGATGGACTTTCAATGAACCAGGGGAATCTCAATTGTTCCTTGAAAAAAAACCATAGCTGAACAGAAAGTTTGATCTTCCAATACAGGACTCAGGTGAAGCATAGAGAGTGGAGGAGAAGAGGAAAATATGAGGGACTTAATGATGATGAACTGTGTGTATTCTTGCATAGAAAAAACGATACTGATAATATTCATATGAACCTTCTCATTTAATAGAGCAGTCAAAGGAACTTTTAGAGATGAAGCCCAGCTGAATTTGAAGATATAATATATTGTAAAAATGGATTCAATGGCTAAAAGGGAAATGTAATGGAAGTAAGAGAAAGGAGAGGTGGAAAAGGCTAAGATATTTCATATAATAAGATTTTTTATTACACTGAGCTATTGCAATTGAAGGAGGGAAGGTGAGGGGGAATGAGGGAACCTTAGCTCTCATCAGAGATGGCTCAGAGAGGAAACAACATATATACTCAATGGGGTATAGAAATCTAGAGTAAAAAAAAGGAAAGAAAGGGGACAGGGGGATTGGGGGGATGCAAATGATGGAGGAGAATGTGGACCATGGGGGGAGAGTGGTCAGATATAACACATTTTCTTTTTTTACTTCTTGCAAGGGGCTGGGATTGGATGGCCTTTGTGGGATCACAGGGCTGGGTGGTTGCTGGGCCTTAGGGGTGGTATGTGGGCCTAGGGTCTCTTGGCTCTAGGACTGGTTATCAGTCTCTTGTGCCATTCAGCTACCCTACAGCACATTTAAGAAGAGGGACAGAGTGAAAGGAGAGAGAAAAATATAGTATATGATAATGGGGAGGTATGAATGGAGGGAGTTGTGATCAGCAATGGCAATGGTGGAAAGATATGGAAGTAGCTTTTGTGATGGACTTATCATAATGAATGTAATCCATCCGGGACAGAGCTGGTGGTATTGGAACACATACTGAAGTACATTTTTTATTACTTTTTTCTCTCTCTTTTACTTTTTTTGCTCATGAGGTTCTACATTTTGGGGCGGGGTGTATTATGTTTACTCTTAAACAAGAATATTTTAGTAATGTATAAAAAACATCATTTGTAGAAATAAGGCCTTTCACAGAAACACTGACTGAAAAATTATTTCACAGCTTTTTGCTTTCCTTTTAATATTGGTTGATGTGGTTTTATTTGTGCAAAAAATTTTCAATTTGAAATAATCAAAATTATCCATTTTACCTTTCGTAATATTCTATTTCTCTTCTTTGGTCATAAATTCTCCTTCTCTTCATAGACCTGAAAGATAAAAGATTCCATGCTCTTCTAATTGGTTTGTGGTATCACCCATTATGTCTAAATCAAGTATCCATTTTGCATAGGATGTGGACTGTTTTAATCCTCACAACAATTCTGTAAATTAAGTGCTATCATCATCCTAGTTTTGTAAATGAAGAAACTGAAGCAAGCTTATTAATTACTTACCCAGCATCACACAGTTAATAAATGTTTGAGACCAGTTTTAAACTCAGTTCTTCCTGATTCCAAGGACAGGGCTCTATTCATTGCACGACCTAGTTTCTCTCTTGGCCCTGCTAGAACCAAATAAGAACTTACCCGACTCTACTGGCTTGGGGTATTCCATTTCATCCATTGTCCAAAGTGCAATAAATTGCATCCAGGACTTTAGTTGACCTGAGTCATTTATCCCATCTTCTTGCCTCCCTTTCATATTACATTTGTTTCTTCAATAAAACTAGCTTGATTTTCTCTCTTTTTTCCACATATTTTCTTACACTGGAGTTTGGAATCCTGAAACTTCCTAAGCCTGTGACAAAATGGATATTTACAAAAGTAAATCATAATATATAGTCTAAAAAACTGCTAAAAAACAGAAAGGCAAAAATCTGAACTATCACTTTTCAAGGTCATAATATTAATCAAGAAGGAAAACGTGATCAAAATATCATGGTTTGCTTTAGAACAGTTGTTGGATCAAAGGCAAAATTGTAAAAAAATAAACAACAGAACAGCTAGGTGGTACAATGGATAGAATACTGACCCTGGAGTCAGGAGGATCTGAGTTCAAATGTGGCCTCAGCCACTTACACCTCCTCAGCTGTGTGACCTTGGGCAAGTCACTTAACCCTATTGCCTTGCAAATCAAAATGTAAACAAATATATTGACAAAAATTAGGGGATGTAGATAAAGTAGTTAGGAGGGGGAAAATATATTCTCTGAATGTTTATATTGGGAAAAAAGGGGGAGGGAAACAAATTAGTATACCTAAAATGAGCCCCCCAAAATACTACCAAAGTATTATAAATTGAAATATTTGAATTAATTTGAATTAATTGAATTAATTAATTTGAATTAATAAACTAAACAGGAACATTTATTCATCATATATGTTATTCTCCCCTCTAGAATAAAAGTTCCTTCAGAGCAAGAACTATCTTGACTTTCCAAATCATATCTCCAGAACTTAAAACAGAGACTGGCATATAATACTCATCAAATGCTTTTTCATTCATTCATTCATTTATTCACTCTGAATAATCTACCACTACTCTTGAGTGTGAATCTGTCTAATACTTAAAATTAAGAGAACTTTGTATGGACTCTACTATACCTAATACTATAAGGAGTCTAATACTTCAAATCCTGCCTTCTCTAAGACTAGAGAAAAGGAGTATAACACTATATTAAATATCCAGCAAGTGAGCATAATAATTTTATCTTTCCACTAGTGACATTGTTATCATCACCAACCAAGGAACATCATCAATGGCTCTCTGGCCCATTCATAAGACAGTCTCCTTCCCTAATAAATGGAATGGTTTCAATCAGCCATGGTGAGAAGTTTAAAATCTTTATCAACAGATTTGAATTTAAAATAGGAGACAATATGAAATATTTCTCAATAACATTATAATTTGTAAATACATGATGTTGTTCTTGACCTATAATCTTTATTGATGAGACTTCATCATATTCAAGTGATCCATGAACCCACCACAATACTCTCCAACAGTCTTCCTACCATGATACTGATCTCCACAACTCCTACCCCCACCCAGCTTTCTACCTCTGGTCCAGGGGCCTTGGCTTTCAGATTGGTTAAAAAGTCACCATATTTAGGTGTCCCAAGACCTACTACTAGCAAACTTCCTGCCATACTATCATATTTATGCTTGCTTTCTCTTGTTTTCCACTTCAGTCTGCAAATAGTTATCAACATTATCATTCCTGGAAAAGATATATATCAATCAATTACCCTTCCAGCAATCAATAAACACTTACTAAGCACCTATTTTGTGCCAAACAGTATACTAAGCACAGAGGGTATCAAAATGCAACAGAAGGTTCCTGCTCTCACAGTTCAGAGTCTAATCAGGTGGATAACATGAAAGCAGTTATCTACTGCTTTCATGCTACCTATAGGATAAATTGTAGATAATCAACAGAGGGAAGGAACCATAATTAAGAGGAAAAGTTTCCTGTAGAAATTGAGATTTTAGATGGAACTTGAAGGAAAGGGAGCAAGAAGTCAGAGATAAGAAGAGAACAATCTAAGTATGGGGAATAGCCAGAGGAAAATGCCCAAATTTGGGAGATGTAGTATCTTATTCAAGGAACATCAAAAAAGAAGGTGTCACTGGATCACAATATGCTAAAGTGGTGAAGGAAGCGGAAAGAGGAAAGGTTACAGCCCTTAAAATTCCCAATCCACATTAGCCTTCTTTGGCCATTTGTTCAGTTGTTTCAGCCATATCAGCCATTATGACTCTATTTGGGATTCACTTGACAAACATACTAGAGTGCTTTGTCATTTTTTTTCTCCAGTTCATTTTTTTATAGATGAAGAAATTGCTACAAATAGGACTGTGACTTACCTAGGATCACCCAGCTAATAAGTTTCTGAGGTCAGATTTTAATTCAGGAAGATGAGTTTCCCTACCTCCAGTCCAGCATTCCAGCTGCTCCATCTTTAAGCATTTATTCATCACATCTGTTATCCTCCCCTCTAGAATAGAAGTTCCTGCAGAGTAAGAACTATCATAACTTTCCAAACCATATCTCCAGAACTTAAAACAGAGACTGGCATATAATACTTATTAAATGCTTTTGCAATAATTCATTCATTCTTTCATTTATTCACTTTGAATAATCTACCACATTCTCAGGTTACAAATATTCAATATATTTTTGGCTGCATGGTTTGCTGAACCAAGAAAAAATTGTTGTGTCTCTACATAGAAGCCTTTTCCTCCAACCTTCACCCAAACTCCTATTGTATGTTTCAGTAAAGTGACAAAAATAGACAAAATCCACATAGTAAATGTTATGGAAAGACAGATACATTAATAAACTGTTCATAGAACTGTGAGTTGATGCAACAATTCTAAAAAAAATAGTAAGTAAGCTGTCCATAGCCCTTGTCCTAGGAATTTCACAACAACTATATACATATATATATATATATATATATATATATATATATATATATATATATATATAAAGAAAGGTTCCATATATATCAATATATTCATAGCAGCTCTTTCTGTAATAGCAAAGAATTGGGGCAGGGGGAGGAAGAGACAGGTAGCAGGGCATAATTGATTGACTGGGGAATGGTTCAACAAATGATAGTATATGAAAGACATAAAAAGAATATTACTGTACAAAAAATAAGGAATGGAATACAGAAGACAGAATTATATTTATATTTAATTTATATTTATGCAAAATGAAATAATAGAAAAACAACATATACAAAAACTACTATTAGTAAACTAAAATAGCACAAATAAATGAAAAACAATTATTGTGTGGTAATTATAATAATATGTGGCCAATCCTGGCCACAAAGAAGAGAAAATTTAGCAATTTCCCTTCTCTGAGAAATTGAAAAAATATGGACATTGAACTGCATACACTATCAGACTTGGTTAATATATTGGTTAATTTTACTGCCTTTGTTTTTGGTGTTTCGTTTCAAAGGTAGCAGAATAGGCATGGATTAGGGAAGGCATGTATTTGAAAATGGAGAAAAAAAAGAAAAGAAAAGAAAAAAAGAAAATGGAGGCAACACAAAACCAGAAGTTATTAATGAAATTCTGTTTTTGTCAAACAAATTTTTTTAATGAATATAGAATGTAAAGCAAAATAAAATTGCCTCATTGCCTATATACAAAATACCTATGCCTCGTCATCCATTCTAAACACACACACACACACACACACACACACACACACATATAAATATATATATATATATATAATATATATATATATATATATATATATATATATATATATATATATATATATATATCACTTTTCTCTATTACTTGTATCATGTTTTTCATCCCTGGTCCTTTGCAACCATGGAAGATCAGTCATCATATGGGTTATAGTTCGTAAGACTTACATAATCTTTACAGAATTTTTATTATTGTATAAATTGCTCTCCTGGTTCTGCTTATTTCTTTTTTCATCAGTTTATTAAACTATTCAATTGTTTTTCATATTAATGTCTCAATATAAATTGCTCTTCTTGTTCTATTTACTCTTTATCAGTTCACATATGTCTTACCATGTTTCTTTGAAAGCAATTATTTCTTATGATTCATTGTTGTGTCATATGTTCCAGGACAAGAGCTATGAAGGGTTAATACAGAAATAGTTATGTGCTTTAACAAGCAAGATGTGCTTCAGAGCTTAGACAAAGGAGTAGCTGCATGTGTGAGCTAGGAGGTACATTCCCAGGCCCAGATAGATAGCACATTCTGAGATAATTACCTTCTGCACTTTGTTTATCAAATCACTGTTTGGTTCTCAAAACAATCACCTAAGACATACACAAGGTATGCATGTGAAAAAAATGCTTGCTAAAACGCTTATGTAATTGGTTACGTAAATGTAGAGTACAAAAGTATGTATCCTGTGATCAATAAACGAACCAACTTATGCATCATATTGATGTCGGCCTGGGTTCCCTCCTCCGGACTCGACATATGGTGACCCCGACGTGAGGGAAGTGAGTCGAATGGGGAGAAGACATCCCGGTATGAGTTTGTAGGGAAGTGCTGAACACCCCCTCACTCAGCGCTACAAGAAAAGCGGATTTAAGTGGCCACGACTGACCGGTGAGTCAGGAAATTTGGGATGGGAATGGCTGTATCAGCCACAGAGCACACTGCGCTCAATACCTTAGAGGACTTATCGAAAAAATATGACCTGCCTGTTAAGAGATCAGAAATTTCCTGGGTGCTACACTGGGGAAGAGATAAGGGCATAATTACTAAGACTGAAGAACTCTTCTCCTTGGAAAAATGGGATAAGCTGGGAAAAAGCTTATGGGAAGCAGCCGAAACTAAGAACAAGGAAGCCCAGAGACTGGCAGAACTGTATGGCACACTGTGAAAAATTGTCTATGATGACATTGAAAGTTTGTGGGCTTGCCCCGCTGTGACTGATGCTGAAAGAACCGCTATTGGAGGAAGTTCAGATGTGCCTCCTCTAGCAGAAAAAGTGTTAATTAATCCCCGCCGCCACCTGGCTGGGAAGAGGGCGGGCGGGTAGGCCACCCCAGAGCCTTCCCGCTACCGCCTTTGTCTCTCGCAGGCTTTTCAGATCAGGGACCCGGGCTGCCATCACTCCACCTGCACTCTGTGGCCTGGGTGGGGGCTGACCGAGGGGAGGAAAGTCGATCCTGTTCCACCCTCTGCTCCGGCCACTGCCACGCCTCCGCTCCCTCCCCCTGCTGCACCCTGCTCATCTCAGCCAAGGCTTTGGCGAAAACCTTCAACCTGCCCCTGACACAGACAAGAATAATTGTTGCCTCCTGCCCTGACTGCAGTACAACGACTCTCCTGCTTAATGAGGACTTGACTCAGCAGCCGCTGTGAATCATCCCTGGGCTGGCAGAGGAGGGAGGAGGATTTAACCCCCTCCCACCCCACTTCATGTCCGTGTCTCATTCACCTCAGTCTACCTGGCATGACTGCCACTGACAGGGCTCATCAGGATGTTAAGAACGACTTAGCCTTGTTTTTAAAAGAAAAGGGGGAGGTTGGGGGATCACCGCATAACATAGTGAGCAAAGTGATTTATGTTTTGAACTGGCTTAACCCTAAGCACTCCATCTCAGATAATAAGCCCTTTACTTTCACTTTTCAAAGAACGTGGCACACTTTGCCGATGATGACATTTCTGTCTCTGTTTTTGATACTAAGACTGCCCAATGGGACAATTCCTATCAGTTATTAACCTGGGGACGAGGGTATGCATGTGTTGTTTCAGGTTCAACGAAACCACAGTGGGTTCCTGCAAAGTGGGTAAAATCTCACCTGAAAAATGATACTTCTGCTGGCACTTGCATCCTGCCCGCTATGGCTATTGTGACTCATCTGATTCCTAAGTATCTACAGCATCAAGAAAATATGTGGCTTGCACTGGCTAATGCTACAGGACAGCAACAAATGTGTATCTCCCTGAAATCATCTGGTGAGCCCTTCAAGACATGCTTCATAGGGATCCCCCTGGACCCAGAGAACATCAAACAGAGACTGAAAGGGTACTATAGACAGTTAAGGGGAATATGTAGGAGTTTTCAGCAGTATAGTTCTTGTGCATGTATGTGTGATAAACAGCAAAATTATACCTGGCCATCCCTGAAAAATAGTTGTAGATTAAAAGCTATATTAAAGGCTTTAAATAAACCAACTACACAGGAACCACAGGAAATAAATCTCTTGTGGAGCGTTCCCCCTGGAATAAAAGAGAATATCACTCATCACCCACATTGTAGTCTTGTGAGCTCCCCACAACTTTATAATGCCACAGGAGTTTTTATATTTGGAGGTTTAGAGTATTTTAAAGAAAACGCACCTTGGGATTCCCCTAAGTGGGAATGATTCACTAATGTATCAGGGCATTCTCATTATTGGAATTTATCAAAAACAGATTGGGGGCCCCTTGAAGTACAAATTGAGATAGCGAAGTCATTACCCCTTGGAGTATTCTTGATATGTGAAGACAAGGCATACAGTTCTATCCCATGGTGTCCTATAGGAGGACCTTGTTACCTAGGCCAATTAGCACTAGTGTCCACACCATACCTTAATATCTCCAGAAGCCCTAGGAAAACAAGGAGCATTCCCCGGCTTCCAACTGTAATAAAAATGTTAAATTTCTATCAGTATCAGAAACAGTAGCCGCATCCTTTTTCACACCAGGGGCAATGACATCTATTAATTATAATACCATGAAAAAACTTGCATGTTGGGCAAAAGCTCAGGCTGACATTACGTCCATGGCTTTAATGGATATAATTACGGATATACAGAGCATTCGCAAGGCTACACTACAAAATAGAGCTGCAATAGATTTCTTGCTTTTATTACATAATCATGGTTGTGAGGAATTTGAAGGCATGTGTTGCTTTAATATTTCAGATAATAGTGCTTCAGTCTATGCTAAAATCAAAAAGGTACAAGAAAATCTTGATAAAATAACTGTACATGAAGATTTCTTTAAGGATTGGTTAAAATCTTTAGGATTACCTGCTTGGCTTTTGGCAATTGTAAAACCTATAATTGTAATTTGTTTTATAGTTGTTATATTCTTGTTGTTTGGACCATGCATACTTTTGTGTTGTCAGAGATCTCTAGAAAACATGCTCTCCCAGGCCTTTAAACGAAAAGGGGGAGATGTTGTGTCACATATGTTCCAGGCTAAGAGCTATGAAGGGTTGACACAGAAATAGTTATGTGCTTTAACAAGCAAGATGTGCTTCAGAGCTTAGACAAGGGAGTAGCTGCATTTGTGAGCTAGGAGGTACATTCCCAGGCCCAGATAGATAGCGCATTCTGAGATAATTACCTTCTGCACTTTGTTTATCAAATCACTGTTTGGTTCTCAAAACAATATTCACTCTGTTTATCAAAACACTGTTTGGTTCTCAAAGCAATCACCTAAGACATACACAAGGTATGCATGTGAAAAAAATGCTTGCTAAAATGCTTATGTAATTGGTTACGTAAATGTAGAGTATAAAAGTATGTATCCTGTGATCAATAAACGAACCAGCTTATGCATCATATTGATGTCGGCCTGGGTTCCCTCCTCCAGACTCGACAATTCATTATTACTCCGATGCATTCACATACAATAACTTATTCAGACATTTCTCATTTGATATTCATCTTCTTAGTTTCCAGGGTTTTTTGTTATCACGAAGAGTACTGCTATAAATCTTGTACAATCAATTTCTATTATTAAAATTCTTATTGTAGAAGAGAAAAGAATATTTGGTCTCAAATACAGCCTATTTATACTTTCTCCCCAAACTCTCCCCAAGCCTGTTTAGTATATTTCATATTCTTTTTTCTGTCTAACAGATTGTCTCTATACAACCAATAAAGTCTAATCATTAATTGTTAAAATAAAAGAACATGACTTGTAAGATGAAGTTAACTAAAAATACATTGAACGTCTAAGCATAACGCAGTCTAGGAGAAGGATCATTTGACAGAGAATAGGATACACTGTGTTCCAGTCTTGGCTCTGCCTTTGGGCAACTCTGTGATGTTAGAGAAGTCATTAAAACTTAATCTTTGGGGCGGCTAGGTAGCAGTGGATAAAGCACCAGCCCTGGAGTCAGGAGTACCTGGGTTCAAATCCGGTCTCAGACACTTAATAATTACCTAGCTGTGTGGCCTTGGGCAAGCCACTTAACCCCATTTGCCTTGCAAAAAACCTAAAAAACAAAACAAAAAAAAACTTAATCTTAGGGGCAGATAGGTGGCATAGTGGATAGAGCACAGGCCCTGGAGTCAGGAGTGCCTGAGTTCAAATGCAGCCTCAAACACTTAATAATTATTTAGTTGTGTGGCCTTGGGCAAGCCACTTAACCCCGTTTGCCTTTCAAAAAAAAACCTAAAAAAAAGATTAATCTTCAATATCCCGTCCATTTTTTTAGAAGAAAGCACTCATTTTTATTTTTTTCAAATGACTAAATACTCATGTAGTAAACATATTGTTCTATTTATTGGTAAACATTTTACATACCACATACTATTATGTTATTAGTAAATATAATCCCCTCCCAACAAAGAAAGAGAAACCCCAAGAAAAATTGAGAGAAAAAAAAATGTGTTCTTCAGTCTGCATTCAGATACCATCAGGTCTGCCTTTGGGATAGATAGCATTCTTTATCATAAATCCATCAGAGAAATTGCTTCAATATTTTTTCCCACATTTGCTATTGCTTTCTGTAATTTACCTCCATTCATTCCTCCCCACTTCCATATATTCTATTCTCTCTCTCCTTTAACCCTGTGCCTCTTCAGAAGTGTGTTGTATCTGACTACCCTCTCTTCTATCACCTACATCCCTGCTCCCCTCCCCCTGTTCCCCTTCTCCCATCCCCTTCCTCTCCTATTTTCCTTTAGGACAGAGCTGTTCAAAATGTGACCCCCACAGTGCAACTCCCTGTGGGTTTACTAAATGCTTTAGTAAACAAAGTTGAGCTACCATAGAGCTCTTTCTAAAATGACAAATCAAAATATGTTGTCTATTGTTACAATAAATACTTTTAAAAGTAGTTTTGGACAACCTTTCTCTAGAATAAAAGATGAATACCCAAGAGAGTGTGTATATCATTTCCCCTCTGAGCTATGTCTGATGAGAATCACTCACTCCCTCTTTTCCCCTTTCTACTCCATTGCAAAAAGCTTTTTCTTGCATCTTTAATGTGAAATAATTTAACCCATTCACCTCTCCTTTCCCTTTCTCCCAGTACATTCCTTTTCCACACATTAACTCCAATATTATAGTATACCTTCACATTCAACTCCCTCCTGTGTTTTATCTATATATGCTCCTTCTAACTGCCCTAATAAATGAGAAGGCTCATATGAGTTATCAGAATCATCTTCCCATGCAGGAATACAAACAGTTCAACATCATTAAATCCTTCATCAGTTGCCTTTCCCATTCACCTGAGTTCTGTATAAGATCTAACTTCCTGTTTAGCTCTGTTATTTCAACAGGAATGTTTGAAAATCCCCTGCTTCATTGAATGTCCGTTTTTCTCCTGAAAGAGGATGTTCAGTTTTTCTGGTTAGTTGATTCTCTTTTGTAATCCAAGAATTGGATTTGCCTTCCAGAATATCATATTCCAAGCCCTTAATGTAGTTGCTGCTAAATCCTGTGAAATCCTGACTGAGGCTTCATGATATTTAAATTGTTTCTTTCTGGCAGCTTTTTATATTTTCTCCTTGACTTGGGAGTCCTTGGCTATAATAGTCCTGGGAGTTTTTATTTTAGTATCCCTTTCAGGAGGTGATCATGGATTCTCTCAATTTCTTTTTTACCCTCTGCTTCTACAATATCAGGGCAATTTTCCTGGATTACTTCTTGAAAAAATGAAGTCTAGGCTGTTCTTGACTTTCAGGTAGCTCAATAATTTTTAAATTATCTTTTCTAGATCTGTTTCCAGGTCAGTTGTTTTTTTCCAGTGAGATGGTTCACATTTTCTTCTAGTTTTGCTAGAATTGCTTCTTAATTTCTCACAAAGTCATCAGCTTCCCTTAGCTCTATTCTACATTTTAAGGAATTATTTTCTTCAGGGAGTTTTTGGATCTCCTTTTCCAACTAGTCAATTTTTCTTTTTAAGGCATTCTTCTACTCACTGGCCTTTTGAGCTTGCTGTTTCCATTTGACCCAAACTAGTTTTTAAGCACTATTTTCTTCAGTAGTTTTGTATCTCCTTCATCAAGCTGCTGACTTGATTTTTCATGATTTTCCTGCATTGTTCTTATTTCTCTTCCCAATTTTTCCTCTACCTCCCTTACCTGATTTTCAAAATCTTTTTTGAACTCTTCCATAGCCTGAGACCAATTCATATTTTTCTTGAACTCTTTGGATACAGAAGCTTTAACTTTATCTTCTGAGTGTGTAGTTTCACCCTCTATGGGACCAAAGTAATTGTCTATGGTTGAAATTTTTTCTTCTGTTGTTTGCTCATTTCCCCAGCCTTTGACTTGATTTTAACTCTTTGATAAAGTGAAATTCTACTTCCAGAGTGGAAGACACACCTTCCCAAGTTTTTGAGGGTTTTGCACTTGTTTTCAGGGATACTTCCCAGAGACCTCAATTCCTTCAATATCTAATGAGAGACTCTGACTGCTCTCCTGCCTATGTTATGGTCTGTGGGTAAGCACAAGCCCTCCTTTTTGCTCTGGAACTATGAGGAAGGCCCCTGCTCCTCTATGGCAGTAAATTCCTTTTCCTGAGACTGGGGCCCAGACTATAACCTGGATCTGAGTATGGGCAAAGCAATAGAGTTCTGACCCAAGGATAGATAGCAAAGAGACCTATGCAGTCTCCCCAACCCCATTACCATCCATGGACTGAGTACTCTGGAAGGAGCTACCAGGTAACTCCCTGCCAGGTGGTTCCCCAACCCTAATCCTGGTTCCCCAAGTCTAGACTTGGACTGGGCTCCACTCTGGTGCAGCAGTTTTCCCCCTGACCTTCCAAGTTGTTCTTGGCAATCCCTGGACTGAGAGTTCTGGAATCCCCACCCCCACCCCCCTAGGCCCCAGGTGTCCCCAGGGACCCAGGTGCTTTAAGGGCTGTTCCTGGATGGTTGGAGCTGGTTTGCTCCTGTGCAGTGTGGTTTGGGCTGTGTTGCAGCCCTTTCTAATCCCAGTGTAGTAGATCTTTCCCACAAATCTTCCAAGTTATCTTGGACTAGAAAATTGTTTCATTCAATTCTTTCTGTTGGTTCCACAACTCTAGAATTTGGTGGGAGTCATTGTTTAAAGGTATTTGGAGTGATCTGGGGAGAGCTCCAGGGATTTCCTGCCTTCTTTCTGCCAACTTGGCTCTGCCCCTCCCATGAAAATCTTTAAAAAAACATTTTAGGGATAGGCAACCTAGAAGATCACAATCTGTGTGTGGTCCAGTATACTATATTGCTGTGGTTGATTTTTTTTTAAGTTAATGCAATTTTAGACATGCTTGAAGTCAAGTCTTCCCTCTTCAACTAATCTCTTCCTGACTTCCTCATCTTAGTCAATAGAATCATTATTCTCTCAGTTATTCAGTCATTTTATCACAGAATCATATTTTATTCCTCCATCTCTCATATATGAGCTGTATTCAATTGCCAAGTATGCTGATTCTATTTCCACAATACAGTGTTGCCATCTGACCTAGTACTTAACACAGGTTAGCATATGATAGGTACCTTAATGTGTGATTTTAGAGGGAAGTAAGGAAGAGAAGGAGGGAGACAGAAAGTAGAAAAAAAGGAAGGAAGGAAGGAAGGAAGAAAGAAGGGGTGGAATGCATCAATGAATGAAGATGAATACATATATAATAGGAAGTAGTAGACTCAGTGTCTTCTATGTTAATCAAGGCATATTTGTGTTATTGTGTTCAGATTCTAATAGCATATTTTGAAGAAATTACCAACTAGAAGTTATCTAAAGGAGTTGAAGCAGAATTGTGAGGGTTTCTACACAAGACATTTGAGGAATAAATTTAGTCAATAATCCTAGTCTCCATTCTCTAAACAAATTCCATCCTGTTAATGTCCATCTTAAAAGTATTTTATCAGGGCAACTAGGTGGTGCAGTGGATAGAGCAACATTACCTGAGTTCAAATGGGGCTTCAGACATTTCATAATTACCTAACTGTGTGACCTTGGGGAAGTCATATAATCCCATTTACTTAAATTAAAAAAAAAAGATGTAAAAGTATTTTTTGTCTTGTGAATGTGAGACTCTTCTATTGCGCTGAAGAAAACTTGAATTGAGAAATGAATAACATAGAGATAATGGCTTATCAGGAAAGCTCAAATCAAGGATATTTGTTTCTTCTGAGTAGTTTATTTTGTTTCTGCAGATCAAAGTTTTGATTGTTTTTTTCTTGCCACCTGACATTTATTTAGTCCACTAAACCTCCAAGGTCTTTTTTTTAACTGCTGTGTCACTTTTACATGATTTTAGTTTAGTTTGAGTTTACTTATTTTTTTATTTTAATTCTGTCAATTAATGTATTAAAAGCAGCTGGCTGCAACAGTGGACTTGAGGTCAGAAGACCTGAGTTCAAATCCTGTTTCATCTAGTTGTGGGACAGAGGCAAGTCACTTTACCTCTCTCTGCTTCAGTTTTCCCATCTGTACAATACAGCAATAATACCACCCACTTTCCTATTGGGAAAGATTGTGAAAATCAAATGAAATAATATAAGAGCTTTACAAACTTGTAACTATATAAATGCTAGCTTTTATTAATCACTCAAAGTTTAGAGATCTATTACTGTGCTTCCTGTGTTCTCATTGGGTTTGTTAATAAAAGTTTTGATTTAGTTTACTTTAGAAACAAGTATTGAAATGCTTAGAATGTGTAAACCATAGGAAAGGGTTCAGTACAAAGATAGATCTCTGGCACTCCATTGAAGATATCCTTTCAGGATTACACAGATTAATACAAGCACAATATTACACATAATCAGTACAACTCCCCATGACATGGGACACAAGAATTCATTTGTCACTAAAATCATTTGGAAGCTTCTTGAGTTTGTGTCATGAACGTTCTTTTAAAAAAAATAAATTGTGCATGGGAACATTCAATGGCATGGGAAGCATAGTAATGGTACCAATTCTCATTTCTATGTGATTTATAACACTTTTTCCCAATAGTCATATAATATTCAACAAGTGAGCAAGAATTTATTAATCAACACTAAAAGTACACATATAAGGAAATAGAAAGACAATTCCTGCCCTAAAAGATATACTCTACTGGAGAAGGATAATACATAAAAAGAAGTTGAAAAGAGAGGCATAATGACAAAAGAGTAGGGAATGGTAGAGAAAAGCTAGAGATTCAGAAGTGGAACTCTAAGAGGAATGCTTGGATTGAGTGCTTTAGCTAAACTGGAAATTTGGAAAGAAACTTGACAAACAGAAAGAAACTAATGGAATGAAATAAAATTCCAGTATGAGAAGTCTGAGGGGAGGAAAACTGTCCAGAAAGTCAAGAAGCCAGGGAACATTTTATTTAAGTCACATAAGTCATACAACTAGTATTGTAAGAACAGACTTGAAACCAGATTTCTCATGAGTATCTCCAAGTTAAATGTTCTTTTTCACTTCATCTCACACAATTTAATGGCTACTATTATTCCATGTCCATTATCCACTACTATTGCAATAAAGAAAGAGGTACACTGTCTCAGCTCTTCTCTGAGGTTAATTTGATCATTATGTGCAGTTTCTAATTTCAGATTTTTTTTTGGTTGTTCTTGCCTATTACATTGTGGTCAATGTAGTGTATCTTGTTTTTCTAGCTGTTCTTACCTCAGCCTCCATAAATTCATATAATAATTGTCATGATTCCATAGTCATCTTTTCTTATAAAGCAATAATATTTTGTTAATTTCATGTAGCATCATTTACTTAGCCCTCCCAAACTGATGACCATCTGTTTTTATACATATTTCTTACTAACACATGTGTTGACATGCTGCTTTGACTTTTCCATATTCACAAAGTTAGTAAATGGTAGAGCCTTTACTTGAACCCAGAATACCCAAATCCTATGTCAAATTCTGTTTTCCTACTATGAGGGGTTGCTTTTACCTTTCCATACATTATCCTCAGACAAAGATACCTTAAGAGAGAATATCAGCTATGATCTTCCTTACATTAGGTAACTTTGTTTTGAACAGTTCCATTTGGAGCAACTGGGACAAATTCACTTGAAAGAGATCTGAGGGCGGCTAGGTGGCACAGTGGATAGAGCACTGGCCTTGGAGTCAGGAGTACCTGAGTTCAAATCCGGCCTCAGACACTTAATAATTACCTAGCCTTGGGCCCTTGGGCAAGCCATTTAACCCCATTGCCTTGAAAAAATCTAAAAAACACAGAGAGATCTGAGTTGAAGGTATGACAGTTACAATATGCAGTTGAAATGAATTAGAGACACAAATCCTGTGTTAGAAAAATTGAGAAACTGGGAGACCAAAGTGTTAATGCATTGGAGTAGAAAAGAAAAATTGTAAAGCAGGGAATAGCCATAAGGAAATTTCATAAGGGACAGTGTAATGTGGATGCTCACAAATGACAGCAACAAGGATATAGACAAGAATAAGTAAAATTTAAAGGGGAAAAAGAAAGCAGCAGAATGACAGTAACAAAATAAACGATCTGAAAGCAATATTGGGAAAGAAAGGGATTAAGGAGCAATGATTCCAGCTCCTCTTGGTTCCATGTTTCAGGGAGTATGAGGTAGCCTCAGAAAGGGAACTAAGATAAAGGGAACCATATGAAAACTAGATTTTAATTTCCCCAGGAATCTGCAAGGAACATGAGATGAATAAATTTTAGATGAAGATTTTTGGCCATAAGTTATCTAGGCTCATAGGGGCAATTTAGAGAACTGGATCCCAGGACAAAAAAAAAAAGTAAATATTGGTGTATGCTATCTTTATCATTGACCCTAATTTTTCTTCCTCCTTCATTCCATGCTGTATCACTTGTGAACCAAGTAACTTGACCCTTTGTCAATTGAATTTGACAAAGTTGGAAGATGGGAAAGGAGAGGATCAGTTCCAACAATACTTCCAAAGACTTCAGATAAGAGGGATGACTAGCCTAGATAAGAAATTTACCAGGGAAAGGAAGTATCACTAATTCCACCACTGAGCCTTAAAATTAGCATATTACCTAGGACAAAGTCTAGGAGCCCCACACCAGGACTTTGGTCATAAAGTCAGTGAATATTACATAATATTTTCACTATCTAAGAATTGCATAAATAGCTTCTTATTCTTTAATTTAGACTTCAATTAGAGTAGAGCAGCAACTTCCCTCTAATTGGGTCTGTGGGACATTGTCCCTGAAGCATCATAAAGTTTCAAGGTTCCCCATTCCAATTTTTATAAACTTTAAATTGCTTCAGGGAATAGAACCTTCCCTTAAAGCAAAGAGGGATTTAAATTACCTTTGTTTCCAATAGTTGAACCTTTGGAGAAAGGAACTGGAACTTGGAAAGGACAGAAATACCATGGAAAACTAGATTTTTGTTTCATGGAAATTGCTTAGTTCTAATAGACTTGTCTTGGTAAATAACTCTGTTATATGCTGGTGCATCCTGTCACACTGATATTTCTTTATTTCATTCACTTAAAGAGAATGAAGACAGAAAATTCATAAAATTGAATATACTAAAATCTCAAATGGCTTCCCATATAGCCACATTTTCATATTTATAGATAAATATTTATCAGTTGATCTTGAAGAAAATACCAAAAATATTTACCCACATTATACTGACCACAGCTTTATTTACTGACAAAAACTGTTTCCTGCCATACTATTTTAAATACACTGGAAATGAAGAAAGAAATTTGCTTCTGATCATGAAGAAAGTTTTTTCTTAGACTCAGAAGATAACAAGTTAAAAGCATTTCCAGCTTTTACTAAATCTTCCATATTTGAAAACAGATTTCTGTGCTTATGCACTCAAAGAGAGATCATAAATAGCTGGAGTTAAATAAACCAGATTATCTCAGGTATCAAGTCTCATTCTGCTGCAGTGTTTAAGGAGAAACTAACTCTTTTTGATCATTATAGTTACTGGGTAAGTATGAAAAAATTTCATTTGAAGAAGTAAGGCAATCACAATCCTTTTTTCCACAGATAGTAGTAAGGCATTGTGCTATAATCCTTTGGAAAGCAGATCAACTTAGCTTTCATATGTACCTTTCTTTACACAAAATGGATTGATTAAAAAGAGATGTTGTTTGTAAAGATTCTTATGGGGACATAGTATCTTAAGGATTTTGGTGTTTATTCAAATATTATCTCATTTGAATCTCACAAGACTTTGTATTTTATAATTTCTACTTTATACAAACCTGTCTATGAACCTGAAGTTTAAAGAAATGCTTAACCCAGATCATACAGATAGCATATGGCAGAGTCCACATTCTTGACTCAAATCTCTAACTCTAAATTCATTCCTGTTTCCTGCCTAATTCACAGGAATGGCACCTCACTTAATATTCAATTTTACTGACTGAGGAATCATTTCTGAATCTCAGTGGTGAAGCAACTATTTGTAAATTGACAGGTCCTGTCCTGTTATTAATAGCATTATTAATTAATTATCAATTAATTAATTAAAATTATCTGAATGTAATTAATTATCAATTAATTAATTAATTATTATCTGAATGTAAAAAGTCACAGTTGCTTCTGGTGTTCTTTTATATATTTTATCAGTATAGATCATAGAAAATATTTAGAGTTTTTGAGGTCGAGTTCAACTTTCTACTTTACAGAGGAAGAAAATAAGACCTAAAGAAGTTGTTTTGTTTTGCCCAAGGATACACAATTAATAAGCAGATGAATCAGTTCTTGGACCCCAGGTTCTCTCTGAATCTAGTCTGGTTTCTTTCTATTGGAATCTCCATCTGTCATGATTTTAATTTGAGCTCAGGCAGTTAAGGGTGACCTTGAATTAAAGGAAAAGAAAATTCTTTGAAATAGAGATGTTTAGTCAAGCAAAAAATTCTTCCAGTGGCTTTATACATATATATATATATATATATATATATATATATATATACACATATATATATATACATACACATATACACACACCTATATGTCTCTTTCTTCACCTCAAATTCATATAATAAATATGTATTTCGTTATTGGTCCCATAGAATCCTGAATGGTCATTGTATTAATCATAACTGTTATGATTTATCAATTATCAAATTCATCAATTATCAAATTATTGATATCAAACTAATTCATTTTTATATTGTTATTATAGAAATTGTCATTCTGTTCATTTCATTTTCTTTGGTTTATAAAAGTTCTTGGAACGTTTTCATTTTATAATATTAATAGTATAAATGGTTCTTCTGGTTCTGCTGACTTCAGTCTGCATCAGGTTATATAACTTTCCATATCACTTTGAAATAATCTTTTTTCCTAATTTTTTACAGCAATAGTGCATTCATGATATCCTTACACCACAACTTATTCACTTGATCACTGTACCCTTAATTTCCAGTTTTATTATTCCTTCAATAAAGGGATGCTGTAAATAATTTTGCACATAATGCAAATTTCATTATTTCTTTTATCATTTGGGGGCATTAGTCTAGCAGTTATATAGTTGAGTCAAATGGCATGCAATGTTTAGTAATTTTTCAGCATAATTCCAAATAGCTTTTCAGAATAGTTGTACACATTCAAAGCCCTCCAACAATCATCATTTTCCTTTTTTGTTATCTTTGCTACCCTTATGGGTGTCAGGTAGAATCTCATATTTCTTTAATTTGAAGTTCTCTAATTAATAATAATTTGAAGCAGTTTTTTTCAGATTTTTATAGCTTATGTTTCTCACTTGAGAACTGCACATTCATTTCCATAAACAATATATATATATATATATCAGGGAATAGTTGTCACTTTTTTCCTATAAAAGGGTGTGCTGGTACATTTTTACAACTGAATTTCTGAAAAATGTATACAAGACATGCTTTTGACTTTAATCTACATTAACATTTTCTTTCTAGACAACTAACTAAAACAACAAATCAAGTCCTAATTTGTAGTGTTTGCTGACTTCTGAGGTATCACACTAATATACCCACTGAAAAGTTAACAATTGGCTCTCTACCAACAGTAAGATCTATTTCAATGAGTCCTATCTTCTCAAATAGTGAAAATATTTAAATCTCATTACTTTTTCCTTCCAGTGAATAGTCTAAATTAATTTCTATAGGTATTGATTGATTCAATCTCCTTCCTATCCAAGGGCTTCTCCAATGTCTTCTTCAGCATTACAATTTGAAAATTAGTTGTCACTCTTAAGAATTTGAATTAAATTTCCTGCAAAGATTTTTTTCCAGGAAATTGCTCCCTTTAAATCTTAACTTTACTAGATTTGAGTAAAAAAAAAAATATTATGCGATCAAAATACTGCATTTTGCCTTCTATAGATCTCTCTGTTTTTTGTTGTCAAAAACTTTTCTCATAGCTTTCATAGGTAATACTTTCTACTTTTCTCTATTTTGTTTTTGATGTGACCTCTTTTATCTAGGTCATGTACACATTTGGAGTTTATTTTTGTATAAGGTATGATCTAAATCTAATTTCTTTCATGCTACTATCCAGTATTCCCAGATTTTTTTAATAGTACTAGAGTCTTCATATTTATAAAAGACTGGGGTATTAGTTATATTTTTCCTGTATGATGAATATTTTCCATCAATCAGTCTCTCAATTTATTTTTAGCCAGTAGCAAATTGTTTTAAAATTACTGACTTACAATATAGTTTGAGATCTGGCCCTGATAGTCTCCTTTAATACTATTTCTATTCATTTTTTTCTTTATTTTCCTGAACTTTTTCCTACCTCCATGTGGATTTTGTTATTTGTTTGTCTATTTCTCTTAAGTTTGGTTCTAATTTCATTGATATGGCATTAAATAAGGAAATTTTTTCATATTTACATATAATTCTAATTCCAGAATGATTGGTTAAATTCACCCTTTCACAATTTGAACCATCAAACATCCCCATTGACAATTTACTGTATGATAGGTAAAAGCTCAAAACTATTTGGCTTGCATTTCTCTTATAAGCAGTGATTGAGAAAATCTTCTCAATTGCTAACACTTATAAAATTATTCTTTTGATATCTACTTATTTGTGTCTTTTGATAATCCACTGTAGAATGACTCTTGATCTTATACGTTGCAATAAATTCTAATATTTACCCAAACACAGTATTACAGTTTACTGAGTAGATTTTGAGAGCGACATACTGACACCCATGGATTAAAACCATCTTATTCTCTGTTTTCCTCAGAATCCCTGTGACTGAAAGGTGAACCTGAAAAATGAATGAGACCAATCAAACCACTGTGAAAGAATTTATCTTGCTGGGTCTTTCTGGACACCCAAAGCTGCAGACAATTTTCTTTGTACTGATCCTGTGGATGTACCTCACAATCTTACTGGGAAATGGAGTTCTCATTATAGTAACAGTCTATGACTCCCACCTACACACACCCATGTACTTTTTTCTCAGTAATCTCTCTTTCCTAGATATTTGCTACACAACCTCCTCTATACCCCTAACTCTTGACAGCCTCCTCTCTACAAGGAAAACTATCTCCTTTTCCAGCTGTGCAATACAGATGTTTCTGTCTTTTTCCATGGCAGCAACTGAGTGTATGCTCCTTAGTATGATGGCATTTGATCGCTATGTAGCCATCTGCAAACCCCTGAGATACCCTGTCATCATGAATAAGACTGCATATATATCAATGGCAGTTTGGTCTTGGGCATCAGGGGCTGTCAATTCCATAGTGCAAACATCTCTTGCAGTCCAGTTACCATTTTGTGGTGCTAATGTCATTGACCATTTTGTTTGTGAGATTTTAGCTGTCCTGAAATTGGCTTGTGGAGATATTGCCATTAATGTGCTTGGAATGCTGGGATCAAACCTCATTTTTCTAGTTTTTCCTCTGTTGACAATTTCCATCTCTTATATTTTCATCCTTGCCACCATTCTGAGGATACCTTCAGCAGAAGGGAGACATAAAGCCTTTTCTACCTGTTCAGCCCATCTGACTGTGGTGATTATCTTCTATGGAACACTCTTCTTCATGTATGTAAAACCCAAAGTCAGAGATTCAGTGAATGCAGGCAAACAAGATATTACAGACAAACTCATTTCCATGTTCTATGGTGGGGTAATACCCATGCTCAATCCCATCATTTATAGCCTGAGGAACAAGGATGTAAAGACAGCTGTAAGGAATTTGTTGAGTCAAAAATGCTTTTCTGAGAAGATGTGAAAGACAATCTATTCAAGGATAGAATAGAATTTAAAGAATGATAGAATAGAATTCAAAGAAGAAAATACATTTACAGAATATTTCTTATAAAAATTGTTTTAACTTTTTTGTTTTTCTTTAATATCCCCCCAAATACCCTGTTCTACACCACTATTACCCACTGAGAGCAATGCCATACAATAAAAAATGTTTTCAGAGAAAAATAAAAAAGGGAAGAAGTGATTAGTAATTAGCAAAACTCATCAATACAGAGAAAAGATTTGAAAAGTTATGCAATGCTCAACACTCATCGATCTCTTACCTCTGCATCTTCCAATGGGATTTTTTTTTCTTCTTTTAGTACAAACATTTTCTATAAAATTCACTTTTTAGGGGTTTTAGCACAAATTGACCTTATACTTTGCTAAAGTCTTGTTCTCCATCTAATGAAATAATTATGTGACTGAAGATGTATTTCTTTGATTTCCTAAGCTGAACCATCCTGGCATCCCTGGTATAGATCCAGCTTGGATGTTAATGAATGGTTTCCTGAATGAATTACTGAAGTCTATCTGACAGATTTTTTATTTAAAAATCTTTAAATTTATGTTCATTCATGATATTGTATATCATTCTCCTTCTTTACTCTAACATTATCTGGCAAATAGAGTATATATGCTTCACAAAATTAGTTTGATATAATATTCTCATTTTTTGTAAATGATTTATTTAGCATTAGAATTAATTTTTCTCCAAATGATAGAATTCTCCTTTGTTACATCAGAGTCAAGAAACTCACTCCCACCACCAATTCCAATCAGTCTTCCCCATACATACAATTTAGTAATTCCTTTATTTAACATGTTTATTTGAGATCCTATTGTTTTGGTTATTTTAGTTTTTAACATAATTCTTGTTCTATGTTTTCAGTTTTATTAGCATATAACAATAGTAGAATCTGACTTTTCTATTTCCTTAGGTTTTTGTGATTTACTTTGTTCATTTTTTGTCTTGTTGATTTTATTGTTGGTATTTTTTCCTCTCAAATCAGTTTTTCAATTTTATAAGTTTTTGTGAAGATTAATTTTTAGACTGAAGATAGTTTTTAGTTGCACTGATCATTTCAATAGATTTTTCCAATTTATGTATTTCTCCTCTAATTTTCAACATTTGTTTATTGTTTAACTTCATAGGTTCATTTTTTTAAAATGAATGACAGAGTGGATTTAAAAAAATCTCTAGAGTGTGTTGTTTTCAGGAAACATGCCCCAAAACAAACACATACTGAGAATAAATATGGGTCTTAAAATAAAATTTTCTATGCCTCTAGTGAATCCAAAAAAGCAAAAGTGCCAATCATTCCATCAGCCAAAAAAAAAAAAACTACAATGCAAATAATTAACTAAGGAAATCACATTATTCTGAAAGGAACAATGGGAAATAAACTAATATCCATTTTTAAACATTTTGAAGTTTAAAATTTGACCAATTGGAAGAAGACATAAATAGTAAAACAAAAATAGCTGATTTTAATGTCTGTCTCATATTTGAATAAATGTGACAAAAAAGAAAAATGTAATTGAAATAAATTGCTAGAGAAACAAGACCTGAAAGCTTGTAGCATCTTGTAGACAGGACCATTAAAAAAATTTTGTATTTCTCAGCACCACTTGGAACTCATAAAAATTGACCATGTGTTAGGGCATAGAGGTATTCAAATAACATTCTGAATATTTTCCATCATTTTCCATGAGCACATAGCCAGTATAACCTATCTTGTCATTGAATCCAGGTATTGCTGGCTCTGAGGCCTTCATTCTATCTTCTGTAATTAACTGCATATGTGGATATATGGAAAGAGTTATATATAACTAATATGAATATATTCAAGTTGGAATGGTCCTCAAAGATAATGCAATCAGACTCAATTCTGAAACCTGTATCCTTTCTGCAATATCAACAATTAAACTTCAATTAAATACTTTGATAGAAAACTTCTATTTTGGATATATCTAATCATTAGGAGACTATATTTATCACTATCTCAAAAACACATCTTGGGGCAGCTAGGTGGCGTAGTAGATAAAGCACCGGCCTTGGAGTCAGGAGTACCTGGGTTCAAATCTGGTCTCAGACACTTAATAATTACCTAGCTGTGTGGTGTTGAGCAAGCCACTTAACCCCATTTGCCTTGCAAAAACCTAAAAAACAAAACAAAACAAAAACACATCTCTCTGTACTTTTAAAATTCTGGTACTTTATAGTAAGCAAAATCAAGTTAATCATTCTTCCATATATAATTCCTTCAAAACTCTAAATGAAAATCACTCCAAGAGAGATGAGATAAATGCCTTTAAAGATTAAATTTGAATGTGTGAGACAGAAACTATTGAGATTGGGAATTTTTTTGAAAAATAATAAACTGTCTGAAACGACCAAAGTGGACATTGAGGGAATATTCAGCTTACAATTTAATAAAATACATATATGTATATATGTATATATATATATATATATATATATATAGAGAGAGAGAGAGAGAGAGAGAGAGAGAGAGAGAGAGAGAGACAGAGAGAAAGCAAATTTTGAATTTTGGTAGTACTTTCTAAATAAAATTTTCAAATACTAGCAGTCATCAATATGTTAGAACAAAGCTAAAAATCAATAAAATATAGGAAGAAATAATTACATGAGAAAAATGCAATCAAAAGTAGGAAACAAATTTGGGAGTCCTTTCTAAATTAATTATCCATTAGTTTATCTGCCATCAACTTGTTAAAATAAAGATTAGCATTAATAATATAATAGAAAAAATCATTGCATTTGAAGAGGTGTTATATAATTAAAACACTTCTTCCCAAGTTTTTTACCAACAGATAGTCCATGTATTGATAAAAAAAAAGAATCAATTGATATCTTCCCATTGAAATCATAAATATTTACAGGATCAACATTTACATAAATAAATTCCCAAGATTAGTCTAATGGGGATAATAGATATCAGATTGTGAAGTCCACAAATATTCTAAAATAGACCAATCACTGCATTTAATATACATGTACACAATATCTTAGAACTAAAAGGTCACTAGGATGTTTATAAGAAAACAATTTCAAAAAGAATGCGTTATTTCATTACATATAGTAAAAGAAGTGGGATAGCAGTCTTTAATTCCAGGGAAGTGGAGAGTAGGAGTGGAACTGCAGATAAAACATCTTTAAGTTTAATATGCATTATTGACATTTTGCCAGCACTTTTTTTAAGCTAGAAATTAAGCAAAATCATTTTAAAAATCTGTGATTAATTGCATTTACCAAATTCTGAGGAGTAAATGTTTACACTGAAAATTTTAGTTGACTTTAATTAGTACAAGTTGGCTACAGCATACCACTAGAAAAATGGCAGATAGGTGAATGTCACAGCACAGGAATGCAATACGTCTAGAGCGATGCCATGATGGAATCCTGGACTCATGTAACAGGGTCTGGTGGATGACCATGAAGCATGGCAACAGTAGGTCAGAGAAGTTCAATAAAGAACAAGTATGTGCCCCACACCTCCATCATATGACAAAGCCTCAGGGAACTTGCTGTCTGAAGACTTGATATCAGAATTAAATGAACCAAATAATTCCATTTGTGTAATTCTAGAATCCTAGGAGGAGGGAGAGGAAGAGTCACCTTGCTTAGGAGATTGATTTTCTAGTGCCAATGTGGGTAAAGAAAACAGCTGGAGAAGATAATTATGGACCACAGATAAGGAAGCTGAGATTGGCCCATAGACACAGAAATTGTACGTAGCAGAACCGGGATTTGATTCTTCTTTTTTTTTTTTTTTAGGTAATTAGGACAAAGTGACTTGCCCACAGTCACACTACTTTCTGAAAATAAATTTGAACTTAGCTCCAGGACCTCTATCTATTGCACCACCTAGCTGACTATCTCTGATTCTTCCAACTCTACAAATACTTTCACACCCATGCTGCTCTTATTTCTAATGAGAAATGAGGAGGAAGAAGGACTAAGTAGATTATTGGGAGGCAAGAAACAGCTATCATTGCATGGTGTCCCTGTAGTAGAATCTTCCTGATCATCTGCTCTTCAAATCCAAACTGTTGAGCAGTTCTAAAGTCAAGGACAATCAACCAAGGATGGAAGCTGGACCAAGGAGAGGGTTAGTTGGTCACAGTACCTGATGAACCTGTGGGCCAAATGAGAATGTGGACCAAGATCTCCAAGAAGAAGGAAATGTTCCCTTCCCTGTACCAGTATCCTCTTTTAAGACAAAGTCCCAAAGTGATAGCTTTGGCTCTTATCTGGATGTCAGAGAACAATGCTTCTACCTTCAAATGACTCCACTGAAACAGAATTAGTTTTTTTTATTATGTAAGTTTAACTTCAATTAAAAAAAGTAATAACTTTAATTGAGTCTGTGGGATTCTTTACTTTTTCCTTTCTGAAAACTTTAAATTGCTTCAGGGATTAGAACCTTCTCTAAAACAACAAGGGATTTAAATTATCTTCAGTTCCAATAGTTGATCCTTTGGAGAATGGATCTCTTTAGAGAACTGGAGTTGAAAATTTAGTTTTGGGGGGAATTTGTTCTGTTCTAATAGATAAATATATTGATCAAAGTTCAGCTATGTGCCAGAGACCCTTATGTTGTCAAACTGATATTCCTTTATCTTATTGATTAATAGAAAATGAAGACAGAAAATTTATGAGACTGAAAATATGAAAATTTCCCATGGCTTTCTCTGCAGCCCCTTTATCAACTTTCTGATAAATACTCTCTCAGCAAAATCCAACAAAAATAGCTGTCACATGTATTTATCCACATTATATTGATCCTTATGCTAGGGGAAGGATTGTTGTGACTCAGATTATCAGAGTAACTGGAAGTCAGATAGAAATCTCTTTCTGAGCTAGGTGGACATTTTCATAGCTTGAAGGTAAATGTTCATCCTTGTTGCTCAATTTTAAATATTTAGAAATAAAACTTTCTAAACTTCTGCACTGAGATTTACATTATTTAAATTGTGAAGACTAGAATATACCTGGCGTCAAGTCCCTTTCTGTTACATATTTTTAAGAGTGCCTTTAATATATGGTCACAGCAAGTACTTAGCGACAGTGACAGTGAATTAGTGAAATCATAATTATCAAAAATAGTGCCTTGCTTCATAAATGTTATTGCTTAATTGTTTCAATTGTGTCTTACTCTTTCTGGTGCCATTTAGCTTTCTCTTTGCAAAGGTTTGCCATCTCCTTCTCTACTTTATTTTAAAGATGAGCCCTGAGGCAAGCAGGATTAAGTAATTTGTACACAGTCAGATGGGTGGTAAGTATCTGAAGTCACATTTGAATTCAGGTCTTCCTGACTACAGATCCGGCACTCTATCTACTGTGATAGTTATCTATCCATTGAAATATTCTGAGTTGTTCTCCTTTGAAAAATCTACTAATATGACTTCCAAATGGACCTCAATTTTGCATAGACAGGTTTTACTTAGAAAGGCTAATCTCAGATTCTTATTCAATACCATAAATTAAAACAATTGGTCATGATCTCTTCTATTTATATAACACTTTATGATTTATAAAGTATGTGCAATGATTATCTCCTTTGAATTTATTTTTTTCTTATTTTTAAAAATGTATTTATTTTTTCATCCATATGCACATGTATAATTTTAAGTTAAAAAATTCCCTTTTACCCTCCCTTACCACCCTCCTCCTCTCAACAGTGAACAGTCAGGTTAGCATTGTACATTTGGGGGGGTGGCAAGGAAGTGGGATTAAGTGACTGGTCCAAGGTCACATAGCTAGGTAATTATTAAGTATCTAAGTTGGATTTGAACTCAGGTCCTCCTGACTCCAGGACTGGTGCTCTATCCACTGTCACCTAGCTGCTCCATATACATATTTTTGATAAACATATTTACAGTTTAGTCATTTTGGTATGAGGAATTAGGATTAAAGGAGATACATAAAAGATAATTTTTATAAAGTATTCATCAGATTCTGAAAGGTTGGGTTTTTTTTGTTTTTGTTTTTGTTTTTCTTCCTCTGGATGGTGATAATACTGTTCATAGCAGTCTAATAGTGTTGTCCTAGCTCTCTGAACTGAGGGGGTGCTGCATCCATCAAGGTTGTTCATCTCACAATGTTGTTGTTAATGTGTACATTGTTCTCTTGGTTCTATTCCTTTTGCTCAGCATCAGATTCTGTAAGCCATTCCCTGCTTCTCTAAGAGTCTGATCATTTATGTTCTTATAGAATAATAGTATTCCATAGTTTTAACTTGTTTAACCATTCCCTAATTGATGAGCATCCCCTCAATTTCCACTTCTTTGCCACTACAAAAAGGGCTACTATGAATATTTCAGATTATGTAGGACTTTTTCCTTTTTTTTACGATTTCTTCTGGATATAGTACTAGATTTGGAATTGCTGGGTCAAAGGGTATGAACAGTTTTATTGCTCTTTGGGTATAAGTTCCATATAGCTTTCCAATCTCCTTTGAATTTCATAGTATGTTTTATAATCCCCATTTTATCCCTAATGTGTGAAGTTGAAGTTCAGAGAAACAAAAGAAAATGAATCCCAGAGCCAGGACTCTGACTCATGCCTCTCTAAACCAATGGACAGGCATGGAACTTAATCAGTTTTAATGAATGAGGAAGACTCTGTGTTTGATACAACTCTCAGTAATGATATGATCTTGTTCTCACTGTCTGGGATACAATGTTGTCTGAATGTTTCTGATAGTCAATCAGTTTCTCTACCTAATATTTTTAAATATTTTATGATCACAGTTTATATGATTTTGAAAGATCTTTTGAGAATATCAACCCAAATATTACACTTTACAAGTAAGAAAGATAGAATACAGAGAAGTTAATTTGATTTTTTTTCCATGGCCTTATAACTAGAATTTCTATTCAGGCCTTCTCTGCCTCAAAAATTTGGACTCTCTTTATTTGCATTGAATTATCAAGTATTTATACTTCATTTGTGAAGTCACATACAAAATAATAATCAAATACACATGTGGAACATTACTCCAATCCATTTATGCTTGATCTTTAAACTGTTCTTTCAATAGTAAGGAATTGTCATAGATCTAAAATTTCTGTTTCAGAATCTCTAAATGACTCTCTGGTGCTGGTTGCCATTACAACAAGAAAACAATGATTTGTACCACCGTGTATTAAAATTTTGAATCTTCTTAGTATCTTTTGCTTTTCATATAACTTTCTTTTCTGAATATATATCCTTTTTCTATCATTTGTATAGTGAGTTATCCTTTATAATAAGGATTTTAAAAGAAAAAGGAAATAAGCAGTTCTACAAAATTAGCCAACACACAAAACGAGATTGAAAGTAAATGTGTAGGGGTAACTAGGTGGCACAGTGGATAGTGTACTGGCCCTGGAGTCCGGAGGACCTAAGTTCAAATCCAGCCTTAGACACTTAATAATTGCCTAGCTATGTGACCTTGAGCAAGTCACTTAATCCCTTGCAAAAAAAATAAAAAATAATATTTAAGATATAGTTTTCATATAGCAGTAGAGGAGGACTGTCACTTCTTATATTATGAACATTATGTTTCTATCATTGAAGCCCCAAATCACATTAGCTTTTCTAGTTACTATTTTACTTTCCATAACATCTCTTATAGTTATCCCAAGTCTCCTCCCAAGTAAAAAAAATACCATGATTCCTTCAATAGGCACTCAAGCTATATGATTTCAAGTTGGACTCTGAGCCTTTTGAAAAGTTCCCTAAGAGCACATTTCCTGGGATGCTATAGCAGACTATTAGCTGAAGTCATTGAGGTTCAATATTTGCTAAGCTGCTGCTTCTCAAATAAGACAAAATTCTGTTGCAGACCTTGAAAAAGAATACTATTCATCTATCTCATCTCCTTAACACAAGATTGGATAATTGAGATTTTTGTGTTAGCACTGAAATTCATTGTGATTAGCCTCTCTCACTTTTTTTAACTGTTCTATTCCCTACCCAAAAGCCAGAACTTATTTTAAAAGAAAAAAACAAAGAAAGAAAAGCAGGTTAATAAAATAAATCAATAAATCAACTGTATTTGGCATTATTGTACACTCTACACTCAGAATGTCTCCAAAGAGGGGACAATGAATTTTCTCAACTCTTCACCTATCCAAATTTGGTC
Organism: Macrotis lagotis; assembly: GCF_037893015.1. Classification (NCBI taxonomy): domain Eukaryota; kingdom Metazoa; phylum Chordata; class Mammalia; order Peramelemorphia; family Peramelidae; genus Macrotis; species Macrotis lagotis. Next base: position 43,725,978 of record NC_133665.1, on the reverse strand, counting down.
ATTATAATTACAATGTTCCATTTTTTCCCCTTTTAATTGGTATTTTTGTAAATATTAATTATGGGGTTTACTGACCCTACTTACCTTATTCTGCATCAATTTATATATGTCTGTTCCTTCTCTGAATTCATCACATTTGTAGTTTCTGATGTCATAAAAATATTCCATTATATTCAGATATCATTATTTGTATACTTATTCTTCAAATTCTAGGCGGCTAATTCCATTCTCCTCTAATTTGCTTTTAATTATGAAAACTTTCACCTTTAAATTACACACTTTTAATGACTTTAAGGAATTTGAATAAACTTTCCTTTTAAGAAATTATTTTTTAGGTACTCTATATTTGGAACCTCTATTCAAATAATATTAATGAATGTCTAAGTGGAACACAGTTTTCATAGATATGTATTTGATTTTCAGATTTTATTTCTGCATGTATCATGCATTTCTATCATCTAAAGATAAGTTTTCATAGTAATAACATTCAAATGCCATTGGAAAAATTATATAAAGTAAAATGTTTACTGAAATTTTATTTTAATGCAGACAATATGATTATATTCAATATCTACATGAGTCAAAGAAAAGAGTTCATGGAAAATTTCTCTTCTGTTAATTAAGTATCTAAAAAATATTTTTGTACAATTCTAAGTCACTAAGAAACTATAAATTAGGTATAAGTACAATTCTTTCAGGGTTCAGCTTTCTTGGTTCTCTTTTCATTCAAATTTTTCTTGATCAAAGTTCTTAGAACAGTTTGTGCCTTATTGTTAGTGAGGTTAAGTGTATGGTTTGAAATATAACTTATGCTTTTATATTGGTCAAGTTGAAATAATTGAAGGAAGGAAGCATGAATATAATTGAAAACTAATGAGCAGAGAAAAGTTTAGTTGAAAATGAATTATATTTTCAGATTCAAATAATAGAAATAATAGCTCCTTCCATCACTGTACATACTTTGAATACCATACAAATATGTAACTTCATGAGAGTCTTCTTACATAAGCTAACTTTAGAGATGGAATTTGTTGCATGGAATATTAGTTGAATGAGCAGTAAACAAAGCAGATTCTTTGTTTTATTACACAGAACTTTTCTGATTAAAAGTATTTTATCCATTACAAATATTTCTCAAAACACTGTTCACACAAATAAAATAAAATCAAAATAAAATAGAAAGATATCAATTCTTCATGGATAGGTTGAGCCAATATAATAAAACTGATAATTTTGTGTAAGTTAATTTCCTTATTCAGGGCCATATCAATCAAGCCACCAAAAATTGTTTTATATGGAGAAAAAAATAATAACAAAATTTATCTGGAAGAACAAATAAACAAGAAAATATTATTAAGTTACTAAAAAAATTCAAAAAGATTCAAATGAAGGTAACCTCACAATACCAGATCTTATACTATATTATAGAACAGAAATCATCAAAACTATCTGGTACACATTAAGAAATAGAGTGGTGGATCAGTGGAAAAAATTAGGTATACAAAACACAGTTGTAAATGACCACAATATACCCAACAACAACACTTTTAGGTTAAGAATTTCCTATTTAACAAAAGCTGCTAGAAAATTGTAAAACATTAGAGAGCTCTTAAATTTACATACATGAAGAAGATTGTTCAATTGAATACTATCAGCAAAAGTTAAATGGACCAAGCAGGTATAAAGGCTTTGAGTCTCTCCTCTACTGAAGAGTCTCTCAGTATCCTCATCATTCTTATATATGAAAACATAAGAAGTCAAAATGAGCAGCACCAGGAAAACCAGAAAAAAATTCTATCAGAAACATTTATACTAATCACATTAGGAAGACAGCTGTACAGGCCAATTTGAAGACAGGATTTCACATGTGAAATGATTGGTGATATTATCTCCACAAAAGGGCAATTTCATTGCAACAGAGGTGCACTATAGGACACAAACTATGTATAGACTAACATTTCATACAGTGTAGGAAGATAAGGTCACAAGGGGGCATGATTTAAATATGGGACACCAAATTGAAGAGCAAGGAATAGTCTACCTCTCAGATCTATGGGGAGAGGAAGAATTTGTAACCAAATAAGAGATAGTGTTATGAATATAAAGTAGACAATTTTATTAAATTTAAAAGATTTTGTACAAAAAAAATGCAGCCAAGATGAGAAGGAAAGTAGAAAACTGGGAAACAATCTTTATAGCAAATATTTCTGATAAAGGCCTATTTTCTCAAATACAAGGAAAACTAAATCAAATTTATAAGAATACAAGCTAAACCCCAATTGGTAAATGGTCAAAGGATATGAACAGACAGTTTTCTAATAAAGATATCAAAGTTATCTATAGGCATATGAATAAGTGTTCCAAATCACTGTTTATTGGAGAAATGAAAATTAAACCAATGCTGAAGTACCACCTCACATCTATCAGATTGGCTAATATGATAGAAAGGATTAATGATCAATGTTGGTGGGAATTTGGAAAACTGGGACCCTAATGCACTGTAAGTAAAATTATGAACTGCTCCAGCCATTCTGGAGAACAGTTTAGAACTATGCCTAAAGAGTTATCCAGAAATATCACTACTAGGCTTCTGTCCCAGAGTTTTATAAAAGTTTTTGTAGAGACAAAATATTGGAAATTGAGGGGATACCTACTGATTGGGGAATGACTGAATAAGCTGAGGTATATAGATGTGATGCAATATTATAGTGCAATAAGAAATGATGAGCAGGCATAGTTCAGTAAAACCTGGTATGACATACAATATGATACAAAGTGCAATGAGGAGAATCAGGAAAACATGCATAGCAAAAATGACATCGTGTAATGATCAACTGTGGGTGATTCAGCTCTTCTTAGCAACACAGTGATCCAAAACAAGTACAAAGGACTCAGGATGGAAAATGCTATCTATATCCAGGATTTTGAATACAGATAAAAGAATATCTTTCTTCAATTTCTTGAGCTTTCTGATGTTTTTTTTCTTTTGATCCGTTTCTTGTTCTAATACTTCTATTATATGATATAATTGATAGCACATGTAGAAACTATCAAACTGTCTACCATTTTCAGAAAGGGGAAAGGAAGGAAGGGAGAAAAATTTGGAACTCAAAATCCTGTAAAAATGAAGGCAAAAATATGTAAAAGAATGAAAAGGAAAATACTATCTAAATTAAACTAAAATAAAATAAATATTTCTCAAGCTCATGTTCAGGTATAGATTATCTGAATTCACTCAACAAAGAGCTTTTGACCCAGCAAATTCTTCATGGCTGTCTTCACATCTTTGTTCCTCAGGCTGTAGATCAAGGGGTTGAGCATGGGAGTCACAACACCATAAAAAAGAGAGATGAGTTTGTCTGTAATGTCTTCTTTGTCTACTCCAAGAGAATCCTTAGATTTGGGTTTCACATACATGAAGAAGATTGTTCCATAGAATACAATCACCACAGTCAGGTGGGCTGAGCAGGTAGAAAAGGCTTTGCGTCTCCCCTCTGCTGAAGGGATCCTCAATATTGTGGAGATAATGAAAACATAAGAAGTAAAAATGAACAGCACTGGGAAAACTAGAAAGATTACATCAGCAACAGTCATGCTAATCACATTAGGTAAAATATCTGCACAGGCCAATTTGAGGACAGCCAGAATTTCACATGTGAAATGATTGATGACATTATCTCCACAAAAGGGCAATTTCATTGCAAGAGAAGTTTGCACTGTAGAAGTAATGCCTCCTGCTATCCATGACCCAACTGCCATTGACACATAAGTACCCTTGTTCATGATAACAGGATATCTCAGGGGCTTGCAGATGGCCACATAGCGGTCAAATGCCATCATGCTCAAAAGCACACATTCAGTTGCTCCCATAGCAAAGGATAGAAACATTTGTACTGTACATCCAGAAAAGGAAATTATTCTCCTTGGAGTGAGGAAGCTATCTAGAACTAGAGGCACAGAGGAGGTTGTGTAACAAATGTCCAGGAAGGAGAGGTTACCAAGAAAGAAGTACATAGGGGTATGCAGGTGGGAGTCATAGATAGTTACTATGATGAGGATACCATTGCCTAGAAGGATTATCATGTACATCCACAGAACCAGCACAAAAAAAATGGTTCCTAGCCTTGGGTGGCCAGAGAGACCCAGCAGGACAAATTCTGTAACAGTAGTTTGATTGATCCCTCCCATTTTTAAAGTGCTCTTTTATTCTCAGGCATCCTAAGAAAACAGAACACAAGTAACTTTGTTATTTCAGTGAAAAAAAATAATTATGCATTACCCATGATTATACTTCCAGCGTATAACTGTAAATCTTTGAATAACAGAATATATTTCAGTATTTAAGACCAAGACCCATTCCCCAATGGATAAATAGTGAAGGATATGAACAAATAGTTCTCAATGAAATATTGTGAACTTTAACAATCCTTTGAGATAAAGAAGGAGCTAAGATGGTGAAATGTTATAAAGTGTAGTAAATTCCCACCCACAAACTCTTGCAAACAGATCTAGAAAATACACCAGACCAAATCCTGATTTTTAAAAATCCAGAATAGGTCACAATGAATCTTTTGTCTAGCCCATGTTAGCATAGTGAGACAGATTAGAAGGTCTCTCAGCAGGTTCCTGAATAGAGAGGATTTAGGTGATTTTCTGAGATGAAAAGTTCTAAAGCTATAAACATCTTCATCAGCCTACAATGAAATCATCAGAACAGGAATCCAAATTAAAGAGGGATTTACAATTCTGCCATTTACAGCTTTTCAGCTTCCTGACAATGGTGTGATAATCAGCAATCTACTCTTAAACAGACTAGGATTCAGGTCAGGGAATTGCAAAGCTTAACCAGCAGGAGAAAAAGAACAGCAAAGAAATTCTGAACTATATGAGATTCCTTTGTAAGCACTGAATGTTGCCTATTCCTCAGATCCTGGAATAATACAAAAGTCAATTCCTTAAGAAAAAAGCATCAGCATCAGGACCAGTTCCAACTTTCCCTCCAGATACATGCTAGAATCATATGTGAAATTTACTTCAAAATATAAATAATAAAAGTCAAAATAACACTCAAGTCTCTCCTTACACCCAGTAGATTGGCAAAGATGACAAAAAAATGAGTATATTCAATGCTGGAGGGGTCAATGAATTAATAATCACAGTAATGCATTTTTGGTGGAGTTGTAAATTGTTCCAACCATTCTAGAAAGCCATTTGAAAATATACTAAGCAAGTGAATAACATTTCCAAATAATTTAACTTAACTTTGTCCATTGATTTGAAATGGAAAAAATAATAATAACTACACTAATACAATCATAAGCATTGAAATTATACTGATTGCTCAACAGAACAGAGAAAAATAGTACTTCAATTTCTCTTTACAAAAGTAGCAAGTAGGGATACATAAGAAATCACATATTGTTGGATTCAATAATGCATTGAATAGTTTTGCTGAATTGTTTTCTTTTTATTTCTTATTTTTATTTAAGGGAATGGCTCACTGAATACATGGGAGAGGAATGTTGTTGGATACAACAAGATATAAAAAGAAAAGACACCAAAAAATTTTAAACTATCTATCTTACAAAAAAAAAAGGTTTCTTCTTCTGTGTAAAGATCACCGGCATCAAAAGAGCCCTTCTAGAGTTCAGATCTAAAATCATAACTGATTATTATAAGAATGGTATTTGACTCATGTATCAGAACTAAACTAGAACAATGTCGCATTTATATTTTCTGCTGGGAGATATTCATCATTTTGAATTTGAATTCACTAGTATAACTTACACTAAGCAAGTGAGGACAAATGTGGTCAAATAAAAAAAGTCAAGATTCTAGAGTCAGAATAGAGTCAGATGTCTTGAGTTCCAGTCCTGGTTCAACTGTTTACCACTTAAGTGACCTTAGGAAAGTCACTAAATTTCTTTGGACCACACTTTCCTCATTTGAAAATTGAACAGGGAAACTTGAAGGTGCCATATTGCCCTAAATCTTATGTTGCTCAATTATGAAAAACATAAAAAGCATAGATCAAACTGACCACTTCAGATAACCTAAGTATTGGAAATAGGAAAAGGCAACCATCCTCACAAGATATTATAGTGACAATGATGCTCCAATTATTGACAAATTCAATGAATCTATTCAAGTTACTAAAAAAAGGGGGGGGATGTGTCCGATCTAAATCTGCTAGGTAATGTGGAAAATAGTAATGGATTTGGACTCAATAAGATTTCATGCCAGCTATTCTCTACTTATCTTAGGTAAAGAAAAAGTGACTAATCCTCTCTTCATTTCAGTTTCCCAGGAAGTTATGTGTAATACAGCAATTAAAAACGAGCTCTTAAATGTTCTTGTGAGACTTCAATGAGTTAATAGATGCATTTACATTTTTTTATACATGAGTAAGTAAGTAGAAATGAGAGAGAGAGATCAGGGATTCTAGTTTGTATCTTGGCTAAAGAGTTGTTTGGATAAGAGCACTTAAATTCATCATTTTTCCAATAATAATATTGATGATGATAACTAGAATTTGAAAAGTGCTTTGCATATATTAACTGATTTGATCCTCACAGCAATGCTCTAGGAAAGGTGTTGTTATTATTCCCATTTTATAAATTAGAAAACTGAGGCACATGTCAGTTAAGGCTGGGCTCAAACAGGTGGTATCTATGGCAGGTTTTATATTTAGATCTTCCTACCTCCTGGTAACTACTTCCCACCTCCACTAACTACTGAACCATATTCTCCTCAAAAGACACACACTTTGATAGCATTCATCTGTTTTTTAAAAGATTAACATGAGACAACACTAATATTGCTCCCCAAAATAAGTTATATCTTTAGGGAGAATTAAACAAATAAGATAGTGACAAAATATTCAATGTACATCCTTAAATATTTAAAAGAAATCAAATATTTAATAGACTTGACCCACCCACAATGATCTTACCCAAACAATTCAAAGTTTATATGGTCTATTCCATGAGCACATACATTCAGAAAGTTCTATTTCCAAAGACAGAAGATTCTATTTAACGAAGAGCATTTACCTCCGGGAAGTAAATCTGAAAAATAGTTTCCTTCTTAACTCAGGAACTGAATATTATTTGACTTTCAACTGACATGATATGAATCATAAAATTTCCTCCCAGCATACAAGACAATAATCAGAATAATATAAGTGAATATTTTGATGGTTATTTTAAATGTGATACTAAAAAACAGAGTGATATATAGAAAATTTTAAATGGAATGGTAGAAAATGCATACAATTTTGACATTCTTTAGGTCAACAATTTTCTCCCCATTCACTGTAAGTCAATTAAATAAAAGAAATATCAACATGCAAAGTCTGAAAATCAACAATACCTCTACCAGAGTTTTCAGCAAACTTATCTCTCACTTTTAATACTGAGATAATCCATAGGAAAAATAAAACTGTTAAAGTCCTGTTCTCATCAGTATTTCCCTACATTCCAGGTTCTAGATTCATTCTTCATAAGTCAGAAGGCAATTTAAAATCCCTTGCTGATTTCAGGAGAGGTTTTAATCCCAGAAGCAATTTAAAGTTTTGAAAAGTGAAATGAGCTATGAGGTTTTTAAATTTTTCTGATGCTTCTGGGACAATATCCCACAGACCCAATTAATATGAAATTTGACTTCTGAGTTATAATTGAAATGTAACTCATCCCAGAAAAAATAATTACTTGTTGGTGTTAGAAAGTAAATGTGTGTAACTGTAGACAACATCAAATACTTGGGAGTCTACCTCCTAATTTAAACCCAAAAATCATAATGAAGTACAATTACAAAACATTTTTTCATACAAAGTCAGATTTAAAGAATTGGAAACATGTCAATTGCTCATGGTTTCGCTGAGCTAATATAATAACAATGATAATTCTTTCCAAATTAACTGTGATATCAGTTAAACTAACAAAAACTATTTTATAGAGCTAGAAAAAATAGCAACAAAATTCAACTGGAGAAACAAAAAGTCAAGAATATCAGGAAATCAATGGAAAAAAAAAGTATAAGAAGGTGGGCTAGTTGCACCAGATCTAAAATTATATTATAAGGTAGCTGTCATCAAAACTGTTTGGTATTGGCTAAGAAACAGAGAAGTGAATCAATAGATTAGATTAGAAACAAAAGAAACAGTAGTGAATGACTATAGGAATCTATATCAAAGACTCCAGTTTCTGGGATAAGAGCTCACTATTTGAGGAAAAACTGCTGGGAAATGGGAAAATAGTGTGGCAAAAACTAGACAAAGACTAACATCTCATACCCTATGCCAATATAAGGTCAAAATAGGTACAGAATTTAGATATAAAGGGTGATACCACAAGTTAGTAGAACAAGGAATAATCTAGCTGTCAGATCTAAGGAAACAGGAGGAGTTTGTGATAAACAAGAGATAGAGAGCTTTATGAATTGTAAAATGGATAATTTTGACTACATTAAATTAAAAAGGGTTTGCACAAATAAAACCAATGCAACAAAGATTAAAGGAATGCAGAAAACTGGGAAACAATTTTCAAGCTAGTGTTTCTAATAAAGGCTTCATTTCTAAAATACATAGAGAACAGAGTCAAATTTATTTGAATATAAGTCATTCTCCAATTGATAAATGGTCAAAGAATATGAACAGGTAGTTTTCAGATGAAAAAAATTAAAAATTAAAATTTTATCCATAGTCATATTAAAAATGCTAAAAATCACTATTGATTAGAGAAATGAAAATTAAAACAACTCTGAGGTCCCATCTCACATTTATCAGATTGCTTAAAATGATAAAAAGGAAAATGATCATTGTTGGAGATGATGTGGGAAAATTGAGACACTAATGAAGGTTGTGGGTTTGTGAACTTATTCAACCATTCTGGAGAGCAATGGGAAACCATGTCCAAAGGCAATTAAACTGGGCATACCTTTGGATTCAACAATACTACTACTAGATCTATATCCCAAAGAGATTATAAAAAAGGAGAAAGACCCATATGTTCAAAAATATTTAGAGTAGCTCCTTTTTCAGGGTTAAGTAATTGGAAATTGAGGGGATGCCCATCAATTGGGAAATGACTGAACAAGTTGTGGTATATTGATATTAAGGAGTACTATTATTCTGTAAGAAATAATAAGTGACCAGAATTTAGAAAAACCTGGAAAGACTTTCATGAACTGATGCTGAATGAAATAAGAAGAACCAAGAGAACACTGTACACAATAATAGGAGAGTTGTGAGAGGATCAAGTGTCAGTGTTCAAGGACTATCCTGAAAGACCTGTTTTAGAAAATACTTTCTACATCCAGAGAAAAAACTATGGAATATGAATGCAGAGTAAATTATACTGTGCTTCCAAGTAAGTGCCAGTAACTGGGTCCCCTAGCCAACATTGGTCATTAGGAAAGGTCTGAGGCTGTTTTTTTTTCTTTTTCACAGTCATTTTTCCCCTTAATTATAATTCCTCCTTCACAACATGATTAATATGGAAATATTAGACTGTACATTTGCAACAGATATCAATTGTACACTGCCATGAAAAGAGAGAAGGGAGGATGATAGTAAAATGTGGTAATCAAAAATTTGCAAAAGAATAGGAAAACCACCTTTGCATGTAATTTGAAAAGTTAAAATTTAATTATAAAAAAAGAAAGTAGGAATATTAGATCCAGAGTCAGAAGAAGGACAATATTGACATTGAAGATGCTTCCACTTAGGATCAACATAGAAAAGGGAAAGAGGGCAATAGTCATCAATGAAGAAAGTATGACTAGTCTTCTCTCTCTCTCTCTAGCCACCACTATTGTGTATAATTTCTTTTTAAAGTATTCCCTAGACCTTTTTTGAAAGAATAATTAGCATATTATCCCTACCTGAACTAAAATTATATTATAAAATATCAGTCATCAAAACTCTCTGGTATTGGTTAAGAAACAGAGTGGTGGACCAGTGGAATAGACAAGATTCAATAGCAGGAAATGATTATAGTAATCTGCTGTTTGATAAACCAAGAATCCAGCTAATGGGATAAAAACTCTCTCTTTGATAAAAACTGCTAGGAAAATTGGAAGTTAGTATGGAAGAAACCTAGATTAGACCAACACCTCACACCCTATAAGATCCAAATGGATACAGGATTTAGACATAAAAAAATATTATAAACAAACTAGAAGATCAAGGACTAGTTTGCTGGTCAGATCTATGGAAAGGGAAGTAGTTTATGATTAAGGAAGAGATGGAGAACAACACTAAAAACAAATTAGATGATTTAGGTTACATTAAATTAAAAGGCTTTTGCACAGATAAAACCACTGTAACCAAGATAAAAAGAAATGTAGTAAACTGGGAAACAATCTTTACAACAAATGTTTCTGACAAAGGACTCATTTCTAAAATATACAGAGAACTGAGACAAATTTTTTAAAAAAGCCATTCCCCAATTGACAAATGGTCAAAGGATATGCAGAGACACTTTACAGATGAGGAGATCAAAGCAATCCACAGTCATATGAAAAATTGCTCTAAATCATTACTTATTAGAGAAATGCAAATTAAAGCTTCTCTGAGGTACCATGTCACACCTCTCAGAATGACCAATATGACTAGAAAGAGTAATGATCGTTGTTAGAAGGGTTGTGGGAAATCTAGGACACTATTACATTGTTGGTGGATCTGTGAACTCATCCAACCTTTCTGGAGAGCAATTTGCAACTACGCCCAAAAGGTAACAAAAATGTGCATACCTTTTGATCCAGCAATACCACTACTGGTCTATACCCTGAAGAGATCATGAAAAAGGGTAAAAACATCACTTGTACAAAAATATTCATAGTAGCCCTGTGTGTGGTGGCAAAGAATTGAAAATCAAGTAAATGTCCTTGAATTGGGGAATGGCTTAGCAAACTGTGGTATATGTATGTCATGGAACACCACTGTTCTGTTAGAAACCAGGAGGAAGGGGGGCAGCTAGGTGGAATAGTGGATAAAGCACCGGCCCTGGAGTCAGGAGTACCTGGGTTCAAATCCGGTCTCAGACACTTAATAATTAGCTAGCTGTGTGGCCTTGGGCAAGCCATTTAATCCCCTTTGCCTTACAAAAAAAAGAAAAGAAAAGAAAAGAAACCAGGAGGAATGAGAATTCAGGGAAGCCTGGAGGGTTTTGCATGAAATGATGCTGAGTGAGATGAGCAGAATCAGAAAAACACTGCACAACCTACCAGCAACATGGGAGCAATGATCAACCGTGATGGACTTGCTCATTCCATCAGTGCAACAATCAGGGACAATTTGGGGCTGTCTGCAATGTAGAATACCATCTGTATTCAGAGAAAGAACTGCAGAGTTTGAACAAAGATCAAGGACTATTAGCTTTAATTTAGGAAAAAACTGAGATCTTATTGTCTGATTTTTTTTATCTCTTATACTTTATGTTTCTCCCTTTAGGATATAATTTCCCTCTCATCACATTCAATTCAAATCAATGTATACCATGGAAACAATGTAAAGACTGGCAAATTGCCTTCACTGGGGAGTGGAGGGACATAATAAGATTAGGGGGGAAATTTTAAAGCTCAAAATAAATAAAATCTTTAAGAAAAATTAGCATAGAGTCAGGAAAAAATGAGCAGATTTTGAATCAGAAGAGTCAAATGAGCACAGATCCCATCATGTTGGAATTGCTGTTTAAGCATCTGTTTAATCTTAAATTGCTTAATCTCTCTGGATTTCAGGTTTACTCATCTGTAAGAAGTAGGAGTAAGACTAGGGAACCTCCAAGGTCAGTTTAAGCTCTAGTTCTAGGATCCTCTGATCCAAAAATAAATTGACCTGCTTCTTAGATAAGTTATTCTCATGTTCTCTCCATCTTCTGATGCTTCCTGAAACCTAGATTTTTCCTGAAGATACTACATCTCACAATACCATCAGCAAGTCTGGATCACATTCCTTGATATAGAGGGCAAAGAGAGGAATTTGGAAAACTAGCTTTCCAATCTCCTTAAACCCCAATACCACTTGCAGATCCTTCATATATATATGTCACCACCACTCAGCCATCCATATGATTTTTTTATGTATTTATTTATTTATTCTTATTTTGTACAAATAATGTTTTTATACATTAATAAAATATTCTTGTTTAAGAGTAAACATAATACCCCCTCTGGCTGAAAAAAAAACATAGACCTACATGTGCGATGAAGTAAAGGGGAGAGAAAAAATTAAAATTAAAACTAAAAAAAATAAAAAATAATAATAATTTTAGGTATGGCCAGGTGGCACAGTGGATAGAGCACCAGCCCTTGGAACCAGGAGCACCCGAGCCCAAATCCAGCTCCAGACACCCAACAATCACCCACCTGCATGACCCCATGCAAACCACCCCAACTCCATTGCCCTGCAAAAACCAAAAAAAAAAGACCCAAAATGAAATAAAATAATAATAATAATAATAATAATAGTAGTAGGGGTGGCTGGGTGGCAGACAGAGCACTGGCCCTTGAGCCAGGAGCACCTGGGTCCAAATCAAACCTCAGAAACCCAACAATCACCCAGCTATGCGACCCCAGGCAAGCCACCCAGCCCCATTTGTTCTGCAACTTCCCCCAAAAGAATAATAATAATAATAATAATAATAAATGTACTTAAGTCTGTGCTTCAATACCACCAGCGCTGTCATGGGTGGATCACATTCTTTATGATAAGTCCATCACAAAAGCAACTTCCATATTTTTCCACTGTTGCCATTGCTGATCACAACCCCCTCCTTTCGTACTACTCCACTACCATGTACTATATTTTCTCTCTTCTTTCAATCTGACTCTGCTGTAGGGTAGCTGAATGGCACAGCAGACAGATCCCTGGCCCTGGGGCCAAGAGGTCCCAAGCCCACATACCACCCCTTAGGCCCAGCATCCACCCGGCCCTGTGGTCCCAGACAGGCCATCCAATCCCAGCCCCTTGCAAGAAGTAAAAAAAGAAAATGTGTTATATCTGACCACTCTCCCCCCATGGTTTATCCTCTCCTCTATCACTCACATCCCCCTTTCCCCCTGTCCCCCTTCTCTCCTTCTTACTCCAGATGTCTATACCCCATTGAGTATATATGCTGTTTCCTCTCCTAGCCACCTTTGATGAGAGTGAAGATTCCCTCATTCCCCCTTGCCTTCCCCCTTCCATATCATTTCAATAGCTCATTGTAATAACAAAAATATCTTATTATATGAAATGTCTTAGCCTATTCCTCCTCTCCTTTTTCTTTCTCCTGTTACATTTTGCTTTTATCTATTGACTCCATTTTTTACACCACATTATATCTTCAAACTTAGCTCTCTCCTGTGCTTCATCTATAAACGCTCCTCCTACCTGCTCTATTAAATGAGAAGGTTCATTTGAGTATTATCATTATCATTTTTCTATGCAAGAATACACACAGTTCATTATCATTAAGTCACTCATATTTTCCCCTTCTCCTCTAATCTCCATGCTTCACCTGAGTCTTATATTTGAAGGTCAAACCTTCTGTTAAGCTCTGGCCATTCCAGCAGGAACATTTGAAATTCCCCTGGTTCATTGAAAGTCCACCTTTATCCCTGGAAGAGGAAATTCAGTTTTGCTGGGTAGTTGATTCTTAGTTGCCTTCTGGAATATCATATTCCAAGCCCTATGAGCTTTTAATGTAATTGCTGCTAAGTCCTGTGTGATCCTGACTGCAGCTGCACGATATTTGAATGTGTCCTTCTGGCTGCTTGTAATATTTTCTCTTTGACTTGGGAGTTCTGGAACTTAGCTATAATATTCCTGGGGGTTGATTTTTTTTTGGTTCTCTTTCTTGGGGAGATCGGTGGAATTTTTCCATTTCTATTTTGCCCTCTGCTTCTAAGATATCAGGGCAATTTTCCTGTAGTAATTCTTTGAAAATGATGTCAAGGCTCTTTTCCTGATCATGACTTTCAGGTATCCCAATAATTTTTAAATTATCTTTCCTAAATCTGTTTTCCATATCAGTTGTTTTTTCAATGAGATGTTTCACATTTTCTTCTAATTTTTCATTCTTTTGGTTTTGAAGTATTGTGTCCTGATTTCTTGTAAAATCAGCGATCTCCCTCAGTTCTATTCTTTGTCTGAAGGATTTATTTTCCTCAGAGAGCTTTCTTGTCTCTTTTCCCATTTGGCCAATTCTGCTTTCTAAAGCATTCTTCTCCTCAATAACTTTTTGAACTGTTTTATCCATTTCACTGATGCCCGCTTTTAGCATGTTATTTTCTTCAGCATTTTTGTGGATCTCCTTGACTAATCTGCTGACTTCATTTTCATGTTTTTCCTGCATCTCTCTCATTTCTTTTCCCAATTTTTCTCCTATCTCCCTCACTTGATTTTCAAAGTCTTTTGGAGCTCTGTCATAGCCTGAGCCCAGTTTCTGTTTATCTTGGAGTCTTTAGATGCAGGAACTTGTGCTTCCTCATTGTCAGATTGAGTGTTTTGATCATTCTTGGGATCACAGGCAAAGTATTTCTCAATGGTATTCCTCTTTCTCTGCTTACTCATTTCCCCAGCCTGTACCTGGTTTGGGGGTGCTTCCTGAGCTTTTGAGTGTGTGAGGCTCTGTCTTCCCTCCTGGTCTGTGAATGACCACAAGCATACCCCTCTGCCATGGGGCTGAGGTAGGGGGGCCTGCTGTTCTATGGGGGGCCTAGACTGTGATCAGGATCTGAATGTGGTCAGAACCCCAGAGTCCTGTTCCAGGGACAGAGGACAGAGCTCAGCAGTCTCTCTCCACTCCCCTCCCTAGGCTCAGAGTGCTCATGCCCTGGGGGCTCCTGCTTACCAGCTTCTTCCTGTTCCTGGATCTGGGCTGCCTTGACCACATTGCTTGCTGTATACCCTGAGGGCTGGGTTTCATGTGCTCGCTCTGGCAGAGGTCCCCCGCTGTTCCCCCAAGTTGTGCCTGATGCTCTCTGGGGTATAGTACAGGAAACTCCCCCCACTGCTGTGAGCCATGGCTCCCAGTGCCCTGGGGCTGCCTCTGGGAGGCTGAAGTTCCTTCGCTCTGGCAGGCCACCCCTCTGCCCATGTGGAGCTGAGCCTTTCCGCTCTTTTCCAGGTTACCTTAGGTTGGAGAACTGCCTCACTGGTTCGCTCTGTGGATTTTGTCTCTCAAAAATGTAGTTAGAGTCCTTAGCTTACAAGTTTTAAGAGAGCATGCCTAAGAGAAGATCCTCTCTTGTCCCCATCTTGGCTCCAACCACCCCATCCATATGATTTTAATGTTGCTTTTGAGATGTCTGTAGGACAAGAAAAGTGTCCAAGAAACTGTCAGTGAAGCATAATCACATTATGAAAGAAAGGAAATGCATTTTCCAATGGTTACCTCTGTCTACTGGCAATAAACAAACCTATGTCAGACAATGGGTTAGAAGAAGGAAAAACCTATTCTTCCCATGTGTATTGAGAAATCATTTCCATAGGTACAAGTAATATAAACAAGAGACTTCTGTCCTGGAATATACCCAGAACATCAAAAGTCATATCTTTATTAATCAAAAATCTACCTTGGGAACTTTAACTGTCATTCAACAGTCAGGGGAAATATGGTAAAATTTGTTGCTTTGCATTGTTATTACTCTAAAAATTCCAATATAAAATGAATAACCCCAATTTTTAGAACAATCACTTAATAGAATCATTTTCCTCTCACTGGCTTTTATTGTGAATTATTAGTGCAATTACCCAATACAATTCCTTCTAAAGTGCATATTTACATTACATAATATATCTTTCTACTCTCTTCCTAGTCCCACAGATTTATTTGCCATATACAATTACCTTTCTCCATACTCCTACATGGATGAGTATAGAGTATGGTAGATGAAAACTTGGGATTGAAGATGTAGGCTTGTCTTTTTATGTTTGCATCAAAACCTTTGCCAATTTAGTTATGAGGGAGATAGAGCAGGTTTGGGGATATAACTGCATTACTGGTCCAAGCTTAACTCTCAACCATTAAGAGAAAACAGCCCCGGACCTTTCCTAATGGTCAATGTTGACCAGGGGGACCCAGTTTACACCACTCACCTGGAAGCACAGGCTAGGTGACTAAATTCTTGCCCAGAGACCTCTACCAATCCTGCAGTTACTACAATGACATCCACTACTACCCAGTTAGCCTGAGTCAGGAGGGACAACTGGGAATATCCATAGTCTTTAACCTTTTGTCCTTACCCAGCATCAATAGTTCTTCATTATAATTCATCTGCCTCACACCACAACACTTCTTAGAAAATTTGTTAGCAAACACAAAACTTCTTGTCTCCTTCTCTCTGCATTTTGTAATCATCAATCATGTAAGAACAAATTCCAACCCCCCCCCCACATCTATTTTCTCATGTCCATTTTCCTTATACCTATGAACCACTCCAACTTTTCCCACACCTCTACTTTGGAATTTCCATTTGATAATGAACAAACTTTTCATTCATCTCATGCTTTATGCATATATTTGCCTGGCTGACCTTCCCCCAATTCCCAAAGAAGAGAGAGAGAGAGAAACAGAGAGAGAGAGAGAGAGAGAGAGAGAGAGAGAGAGAGAGAATAGCAGAGAGAAGAGAGAAAGATCGATAACTGGAGTGAATTATAATACAACTTATTCTGTAACTTTCAGAATGTTCAGAATTTCTGACTCTATTATGGCTGCCATCATTGAAGAATCTCTCCTCCTTTGAAGCTCATTGTATAAAAATTTTCTGCCATTTTTCAAATTATGGTGGATGTTATGTGCCAGACTGTACACAATTCTTGCTCCTTTCTCATGAAGTTCAGTACCTGACTTTTGTCTTCAATTCCAACCCTTATACTATTCCAA
The DNA here is from genome assembly GCF_037893015.1 of Macrotis lagotis. Taxonomy (NCBI): domain Eukaryota; kingdom Metazoa; phylum Chordata; class Mammalia; order Peramelemorphia; family Peramelidae; genus Macrotis; species Macrotis lagotis. The sequence goes on along the minus strand of NC_133665.1, from coordinate 43,709,110 downwards.
CCTCCATGATGGAGATCACTCATACTTTCTAACCTCCAAATTCCTCAATCTCCCTTAAATCTCATAATATATTTCTTCAAATTTTCTCAGTAATATAAAGAAGAGTGGTGCAATGGATAGAGAATTGACCTTGTATTCAGGAAGACAGGCATTTGAATCAAGCCTCAGATACTTGTCACTTACTAGCTGTGTAACCTTGGTCAAGTCACTTAACCCTGATTACCCCTCATCCAGGATCATCTCCAGTTGTCCTGATTCATATCTGGCCACTGGACCCAAATAGCTCTGGAAGAGAAAGTGATGCTGGTGATTTAGCACAGTATCCCCTTCATCCAAATCCAATTCATGTGCTTGCCATGGCATCACCTACCTGATGTCAAGGTCTTCTTTGAAAATGAAGGAAAAACATTATTATTAATATTAATATACAGATATGAATAGCCATTCCTTGTATTGCACTATAAACCACAATTATTTTATTTCCTTAATAATTTTTAAGATTCTGGGGCTGCTAGGTGGCACAGTGAATAGCGCACTGGCCCTGGAGTCAGGAGTACCTGGGTTCAAATCCGAGCTCAGACACTTAATAATTACCTAGCTGTGTGGCCTTGGGCAAGCCACTTAACCCCATTGCCTTGAAAAAGTTTTTAAAAATTGTTTTAATTATAACATTTCTTATTCTAGTCATAATATCCTGTCCTTCCATATATCCTCATATCTTAGCCTTCCCAAACCTATTGCTTTCCCTTATCATAATGTTCAATCCTCTTCCCCTTCAATCCTTTCTCAGAACAATTTCCCTGCTCTGTTTACTCTTCTCAACAATTCAACTTCGCACTGTTCTCTATTCTTAGAGAGTGCTACATAAGTGCTAGTTATGCTATTAATTTATTAATATATGTTAATATTACTAATATGATGTTAATATCATAATCAATATTAATAATAATAGCATCAATATAACATTTTTCTGTATGTAAGCAACTACAATGAGTGCTTTATAAATATTATCTCACTTGATCCTCAAAACATCACTGTGAATTAGGTGCTATTATTAACCTACTTTTTTTTTAGGTTTTTGCAAAGCAAATGGGGTTAAGTGGCTTGCCCAAGGTCACACAGCTAGGTAATTATTAAGTGTCTGAGACCGGATTTGAACCCAGGTACTCCTGACTCCAGGGCCAGTGCTCTATCTACTGTACCACCTAGCCCCTTAACCTACTTTTAAGGATGAAGAAAATTAGGTAGCCATATTGACTTGCCCTGCATCACACAGCTAGTAAGTGTCTGAGATCAGATTTGAACTCAGGTATTTCTACTCTAAGTCAGCACTCTATCCTCTGTACTACCTAGCTGCCTTCTACCCTGCTGGATCCAAATTAAGAATCCTGAAAAATCCACCAGACTATACCAGTTTTGGATATCCCATTACATCCATTGTCCAAACAAGATGTAGCCAATTAGACCAAGGACATAGTTAAACTAAGGCATTTATATCAACTTACTTGACTCCCTTTCATAGACAATTAAACATTGATCCAGAAACCTAAGAAAGAGAATTTTCAGTATTTTTTTTTTCTTTGGGCATTTCTAGTCAGATTCCAGAGTAAGCCTGGGAATTTCCAGGACTCGGGTTTTGTTTTGTTTTTTTTTTAGTTAACAGGTTTGGGGGAGAGGTTATAAGTTTCACCTAGTGGTTAAAACATTAATAAAATGCACCCTGGTTTATAAAGTACTACTCTCACAATATTATCATCCACATTTTACAAAGAATCATTCAGTCCTATCAGCATGTATTAAGTGCTTAGCATGTTCAAGGCAATGTAATAAGGGCTAGGGATACAAAGAAAAGGGAGGCAGTATGGGAATCAGTTTCTTTTTTTTTTTAAGTTTTTTGTAAGGCAAATGGGGTTAAGTGGCTTGCCCAAGGCCACACAGCTAGGTAATTATTAGTGTCTGAGGTCGAATGGGAACTCAGGTACTCCTGACTCCAGGGCCAATGCTCTATCCACTGCACCACCTAGCCACTCCCAGGAATCAGTTTTGATCTCAAGGAGTTCACTTTCTGAAGGAGACAACAAGCAATTTTTTATATATGAAAGCTATAGCCATTTAATTGACTGAAATATAAAAACAAAAGGTATAAATAACAAATGGATGAATTGCTAAATGATGATAGATAGTTGAATGGACGGATTGATGGAAAGAAAGAAAGATAGATAAATGCCAACACATTTATTAAATACTTACTAAGTTCAAAGCAGAACCAAAGATTGAGAATACAAATACAAGTTAAAACAATGAAAAAGGAGTTCATACTTTCTAGGAACTTACATTTTAATGGGGGCAGATGAAAAAAAAAGGAGCTAGAAAAAGGGAAGAAAATGAATCATGGAAAAGTCCAGATTCAAGAGCAGTCAGAAAAGAGAAGATGAATGGCCTGAACATTTCCATTAATGGGGGAAAGTTAGATGGTATAGTAGATAGAGCACCAACCCTAGAGTCAGGACTGAGTTCCAATCTCACACACTTGTCACTTATTAGCTATGAGACTTGAGCAAATCACTTAATGCCATTGTCTCATTAAAAAAAATTCTATTAGTGGTGAAAGATTAAGGAAATACAAAATCCCATTATGTTTATTATCTTTGATTATGAAAGAGCTTTTGACTTAGAATAAAATATAGGTTTTGGGGAGAGATCAATGAAGAAAAAAAAGTAAAATGAACATTTTTAAGTGCTTACTATGAATCAGGTATTGTCCTAAGTGCCAAGGAGACAAAGAAAGGCAGAAACATGGTTTCTGTCCTCAAGGTGCTCCCTCTGAAAGATGTCATTTGTCCATTTGACTGACCTAGGATTCAACAAAGGGCTCCTGATTCTGAACCCAGTGACCTTTCCACTACATCCCACCTTGTACTTGCTACTTCCAGAATTTTCCAGCTCTTTTCTTAAAGGAAAAATACTAAAACCTCTCCCAGTTAGAGTTTCTTTAGCCATTCTCATTTTGGTGACTATTTTGTATTACTTATGTATCTCTTTGAAACAGAGATGAATAGTCAATGCTTTTTACTTGTGTCATTTTTTGGAAGTGATAATTTCTTCAAGCAGATAAGTTTTTATTGCTAGCTGATTTGGGTAGTTTATATGCTATAATTTTTCTGGTCATTATTACTGCTATTCTTCTTATAATTATATCTATGTGGCATCCTATAGCATAGTCAAGCAAACAATCAATAAATCATGGATAGAGTGTTAGACTTGGACAAGTCACTTAACTTCTTTCTGTCTGTATTCTAATGTATAAAACTGCACAGATTAACATCGATCTCCCAAGGTTGTCATGAGGATAAAATGAGAATATATGCATATATAAGCTACTTCGCAAGCTTTAAAGTGCACTATAAATGTTGGACATTATTATTATTCTCTATTGTATTTATATTGGTAAATACTCATAAGTATTTTCTCCTTCCATCTTCCATTTTAGTTTAAAATACTTTATTTAAAATTACAAGACTCCAGATAGATACATTTTACCAACCTGTGTTTCGCATACTTCATCACTGGCTAAAAGGCTAACATTCCATTATGAAGAGAAAAAAGGAAACACAATCATTTTGTGACATCTTTAGGAAATGTAACAATGTGAAATTCCCCCAAACACCTAATAATCTAATATTAGAAGATTCCCAATACCTAGGCAAAGACATAATAAAGCAGAGGCTCTCACCCACTATTATAAATACTTCCATAAGAAGTTTTGTCTAAAAGGATTGCTTTCACATTTATAAAATTCCCTTTCTCTTGTCTCCTGAACTTGAAGAGGGAACATTTTCTTACTGTGACAGTAACTCTTTCCACTTGCATTCCAAATAATTCCCTTTTCTTAACTAATATTTGATTTCTCTATCTTTCCCTAAGTTGCTGTAGAATAATGCTTATTGCTTGTTTACTCTTTATATAGATTCTATAAGAAACTAATATAAATTCATAAGTCTAAGGCCTATCCTCCAAGGGATAATTGGTCAATTATTCTGAACATATAATTTTCTAAAGAGATGGCATAGATTTCAGAAAATCACTTTACTTATTCTGAGGACGGGGGAAAGGGAGAAGGAGAAAGGATGAGAAGAAATAGGAGAGTGGCAGAACTACAGTACCCATGGGGATAGCAAGAAAAAAGTCCAGAGGAGCAAGATCACATTACAAGAAGATATAGGTAGTCCCAAAACATTGAAGGCATCAGTTGCCTATTTATGAGGCCTGGCCATACAACTTCCTTATTGTTTGCTTCAAAGAGATAGTGATTCCTATGGATACCTACTCCTCTCACTTATAATATTTTTATCTATGGGACAGTGAGATCCTACACTGAGAATGCAGAGGAGCTCAGGGAATGTTCTATTGTTACTTTTCTTGCCATGCTTTGAAAAAATTATTTCCTTCAGTTGACTAGTGAGAATTTTTAAAAGAGCAGAGGTTGGGTGGCTAGGTGGCATAGTAGATAAAGCACCGGCCTTGGAGTCAGGAGTACCTGGGTTCAAATCCGGTCTCAGATACTTAATAATTACCTAGCTGTGTGGCCTTGGGCAAGCCACTTAACCCCATCTGCCTTGCAAAAAAAATAGCAGAGGTTTTGAGTGGATACAAGATTTTAGCTAGTGGTAAAGTGGATAAAGCATTGGGTCTGGAGTCAGGAATATCTGAGTTCAAATCCAGTCTCAAACATTTCCTCATATGATTCTGGGAAAGTTGAAACACTATTTACATGCTAGCAAGTTATTATTTTTATTACTACTAAAATTTGGAGTTAGGTTTATGGCAAACTGAAGAGAAAGTAGAAGAAACCCTTTGAACTCACACAGTAATAGAAAGTCCCAAGACAATGATCCTTTCCAACCTTAAATTCCCCCACTATCATCTAAAGTTTAGAATATTGTATAGAGAAAGTATAGTCTGGTGTGAAATGCAGAACTTGATGCTGTCTGTATAATTCACTCAATAATTATCCATGTATTTCTTGATTATGGATTTTTGTATTGCACTGTTCTCAGGGAATTTAATGGGTTTGTGACTGTCTGCTATGTTTAAAAATAAAATTTATCAATTTAAAAATGTATTATCCCCATTTGAGAGACAGGGAAATGGAGGTTCATTGATAATCTACCAGTAAAATTGCAATTCAGGGATTTCATGTATTTCCTATCATGTCCAGGGTACTTTCCCCTATGCCATTCTCATTTGATAGAACTCAACAAGACATATAATTCATCCTCCCTTATTTCATGCCACAGGGTTGTCCAACCAAATCTTGAATGTTTTCAGTTTTTTTTTCTTTTTTGAGGCAATTGCACAGGGTCACACAAGCTAGTAAGAGCCTGAGGCTGAATTTGAACACAGGTCTTCCTGATTCCAGGACCAGTGTTCTATTCACTTAGCTACATAATTGTCTTATTCCCACTTTTCTAAATTGTTACCAGGCATATGATCATAAGAAGTCAGGAGTCCTTGGCTGGGGAAAAAAGCCATCTCCTTTTCATCTACTTGAAGTATTCACTAAATCAACAAATATCAAGGTTTCTACCCTAAGAGCAGTATAATAGACCCTGGGATGGGGGAGGAGGGGAAATAGAGAGTATAGATTAAACATGAATCATATTCTCAAGAAATTTATTTTCTAGGGTAGGATAATTAAAAGAAAACTATGCAAAGCATTGTAATAGCACCAAGCAACAAAAGGCAAATACCTTGTTATAGACAGATGGATGGGAACATATCTATTTGGCTGGATCTTCAGTCATAGAGAACTTTTTCCTGGTATGTGATACTGACTTCTGTGTGATCCTTTATCTTATCTTGTCCACAGCTTTGGTTGACCTACTTGGTCCTCAGATCTGATTTTGGAATTCAGAGCATCATTTTCTGTTTCTGTTTCAACATCCAGATTCCTTGTATTAATTAAAACAGGTATACTGGGCTACTGGGATCATAGTTTCCTCCCTGTTCCTGGCTACTCATCAACTACTTCACACAAGCAAAAAACCCACACCAAAGTCTTACCAAGTCTCTGGCATCAATGAATCTTTGACATATCACTGTCTTCCTATCATCATGCCAAATAAACCTCATTGCCATTTCTTCAGCATCTATGTAATTTGTTTTATAAAATAATAGAGTGATTAGCAAAGGTCTTGGCAGAATAAATTCTTGTTGACTTTTATCTGTCTTGATCAAAGCATGTGCAATAAGATGCTGATGTTTTCTGAACTATGGAATATTTTTAAATGAATGAAATTTTAAAATGAACCTTTGTTTATTTCCAGTAATGTATGGGAAATGGATGATATAATGCAGAGCCAGGCTAACCAAGGGTTGTAAAGTAAAACTAAAACTGGCACTCTTTTAGTTAATAAAAATGTATCATTTGCTTTTATAATCAAATAGATACTATTAAACTGGTAGAAAAAGAAAACACACTCTGTTAAATGTGTTAGTTATTTACTTTTTCTATCAACCACTCTCCCCCCACACCAAAAATGTTCTTTCTTCCACTGCTACAAATGAAGGTGTTTATTGATTTGGAATTTGTGATAATTCATACAAGATTTAAGAGAACTTTCCTATAATATTCCTAACAGCCTTATCAGAGTCAGACAACTTAACAAGTTTAACTATGTTAGCACAATCCTAATTGGATCTTTGGGACATCATCCCAGAAGCATAAAAAGTTCCTAAACTTTATATAATTCAGTTTTGAAACTTTAAATCACTTCAGGGACCAAAAACAGTCCCAAAAAACAATTAAAGATTTAAATTGGTTTTTGGATTCAGTGGCTGATCCTTTGATGATTGTATCTGAAAAATGGAATGAAATTAGACATTGATAAAGCTGCACATGAAGTCTTAACAATGATATGGGATAATTGATTATTTGAGCATTTACAGATCAATATTACTATTTCTATCATGTTGTAGATCAGCACACTTTAAACTCTCTCCAGTTATTTCGCTGGTAAAGGTAAGTGGGAATTTAGACCAATATGAATTAGACATTCTAAGTTAATGTAGTCATATTTCTAACATTCAATTAAAACAAAATTAACCTGTGAAGAACACAAATAAGAAAAGTCCAATAATAAGCCATATTTGAGAGTCTGATTTATATACCCACCCAACCAGAAACTGTTTCCTAGTATGAAAAGAGAAATCTATAATTGTCTCTTCTTTTTTTTTCATCTACTATATCCATCTCCAGTCTTGGAGAGAATGTTCAATGCTTTTTTAAAATCTATTAAAATACATTGCCACACTGATTATAGATTGAGATGATAGATAAGCACTTATGATACTACATAAATGATATTATCATTATATCATGATTTATCATAATAATATCATAAGTGATATTGTTATCATTAGTCAATACTGTTATTGTTATAGTGTGTTACCTCCTATTGAAGGACAGGTTCTTTGTGGTTTCAGGAAGTGATACAAACATGGAAAATCAAGTAAAGGATTCTAATCTTAGGAACTCTAAACATCATCCATATATGTAACTTATTTTATACTTCTATATTTTAAGGATTTATATTTTCATTAGTAATGGATATGATCTCCACCACTGCATATTACAATATTGCAGCTTAATTGAGTCTTTAGAATTGCTGATCTAAATAATTTATCACCTTGCATTCACTCTGGGACTGAGTTTACCACCACCACCACTACGAGACATAGTTAACCAAGTCCTCTGGCAATAGAGACTATGACCAGGTCCATGCTGAGTCTTTTGAGGTGCTAAAGCTAACCAAAGCTTATGTTCAGGCAAAATCAACTTAGAGAACTAAGTTCCCTCCCTACCATAATGAAGAATTTGAATAATATTTTGCCAGGGAACTCAATCAATAAAAAAAAGAAAAAAGAAAACAGCATGAATAGCATTCTTTTCTAAATCCATGATAATATACAAAACAAAATCAGAATTAAGAATAGTCACTATAGTTTCCTATGTTCAAGTCCATTCCTAATTCCAAACATTTCTTTACATTGCCACAATGTGATTTTCTCAAAGTGCAGTTCCGACTATATCACTACCCTATTCAATGAAATCCTGTAATTTCCTATTACTTCTTTTTTTTTCTTTTTTTTTTTTAGGTTTTTGCAAGGCAAACGGGGTTAAGTGGCTTGCCCAAGGCTACACAGCTAGGTAATTATTAAGTGTCTGAAACCGGATTTGAACCCAGGTACTCCTGACTCCAGGGCCAGTGGTTTGTCCACTATGCCACCTAGCCGCCCCCCTATTACTTCTAACATCAAAAATAAATAAAATCCTCTATTTGGCATTTAAAGCTCTTTACAACCTATTATAACTTTCCTGCCTTATTACACATTACTGTCCTCCACATACTCTCTAGTCTAGACAAATTGACCTTCTTTCTGCTCCCCATAAATGACATTCCATTTCTCATTTCCAGGCCTTGGTACTTACTATCCTCCAAGCCTACTATCATCATCTCCTTCTTTACCTCTGCCTCTTAGAATGTCTGGTTCCCTTTAAGATTCATCTCAAATTCTACCTTATACATGAAGCCCTCTCTGCCCTTTCCCCCCATCCTACCCCATCCTGCTTTTAAGTTACAGTTCTGGTTTTTTATGAATTTTGCTTATGCTTATATTTATAATATATATTATATTAAGTTTTATATACATATATATATATATATATATATCTTGTCTACAACATCAGAATGTAAGCTCCTTGAGGAAAAGGATTGCTTCACTTTTTCATTTGTATCCCCCTGACTTGTATAATATCTACCACATAGTAGACACTTCACAAATGCATGTTAATTCTATTATAGACATGCAATTTTCAACTATATTTAAAACAATAGTGAATATATTGAAGATATATGAAATACACTTCCCCACCCATTCCTGATTTGTTGGATCAGATCAAAATGCAATTGGGAAATATTTAACAAAATAAATAAAAACATACTAAAACATAGACAACACTACATTTTAAAATTGAGTCACTCTGCAGTGCTCAGGGATCCTTATGTAGTGGTCCATGTTTCTACTTGAGTTTGACAGCACTGTTCTATTGTAGCACTGGTTTATTTGTACAAGAATATCAATAATTCCAAGAATAATTTTGTCTAAGTATCATGCCACACACAAAATCATTTTGTCCTATTGGGTAAATCACCCCCTTCTCCTGGGGAAGTTGAGACTGATGTTGATGAATTCCTTGATCTCAGGAGCTCTGGGTTGCAGTAGGGCTATAGTCAATCAAATGAACAAACTAAATTTAGCATCAATATAGTGAATCCCAGGAAGAAATGGGCTGCCTCAGTCGGATGCCTAAGAAAAGATGAACCAACCCATTTCAGAAATGAAGCAGGTCAAACCTTCTGAGCCCATCAGCAGTGGGGTTGAGTCCATGAGTGGCTACTGCACTTCTAGCCTGAGGAACATAGGGAGACCCTGTCTCAAAAAATAAAAATAAATATTAAAAATATTTTTGTCTAAAATATTTCAGGGATAAAAGATTTCATATGACCATATTATACTGAAAACAAATAATTATCAAAGTAAAATTTTTATTATTTTTGTTTTATTTGAGGGGAGTTTGGTTTTTTTACTCTTTTTTTATTTTTCTGAGTTACAATTTTGATTACATTTATCTGAGAAACAGATTTACTTGCTGTGTACCTCTCCATAGTGCTGAAATTGAGCAATGGTGAATAGCAATATGTCTTCAAAAAGACATTATTATCAAAACAGAAATTACAGGCAAAGAAATAAACACTACTAGAAATACTAATGACTAATTATCATATTTATTTGTTCCTCTACTTCTGCTCCCCTTCAGTCCTGCCAACCTGGAAAAGCGTGAATATAAGTATGGGGATGGACATTTGTCTTATTCATACTCCATCCTAGCTAAGTGAAAATAAAGGATACCAGAAGGCTTGTCACCTGGAGATCATACATTTATGATATATAGATATATACCATATATATTAGATAGATAGATAGATAAACATATAGATCATCTTTATTTGGCCCTTTATTTGGTATACCCAAAAAGAATCTATTGATGCATAAAAAGGTTATAATCTATGATTGGGGAAAGAATATCCACAATGATAAAATATTGATATTTTGAAGAGGATTGGTTAAGTGACAGCTCTGGGATAACATATTTTTCTTAATATGAAAAAAGATAAAATCTTAAAATTCTCCATCTAGATTAATATTCATGAAATGTTTTTCATTATACAAAAAACCTGAATATTCCTTCCTTCACTTGCTCTTTACAATAGCCCTTAAATTAATCAGTACATAAATCATTATTTCTAATTTTCAACTCTTGAGATAGACATTTATGGACATGATTTAAGCAATAAATAAATCTTCTGTCTTTCCAGTGCAAGTACCTAAGACATGATGGAGAACCTTCCACAATTTGTGTTCATCTCATTACACAATTTTGTTGTATCATAAGGGAACCATAGCTCCAAGAGGAAACAAGAAGGCATTAATAACGATTTCTGTCATAGATCTCTCATCACCAAATCCTTCAATTTTCTAAGGCTCTAAATAATTCATAGCATGTCTAGCACATTTTTTCACAGAAACGTATAACACAGGAAGTTTTTCAAAGAAGTATATAACATAGGAACAAAGTCAAAGGGGGAAGACCACTATGAAGCACCATATCTGACAAGAGGGGAGGGGATTAATAAGCACTGAAGACAAGAAACAAGTAAGGAATACGTAATATTTTTAACTGATTATTGAAGGTAACATGTTCAAAGAAAACAGCATATATAGGAAATGAACAATTTGTTAAGAAGATAACCTGCAGGGCAGCTAGGTGGCACATTGGCTAGAGAACCGGACTTCAAGATAAAAGAACCTGAGTTCAAATCCAACCTCAGACACTTAATTATTACCTAGCTGTGTGACCATGAGCAAATCACTTAACACCATTGCCTTGCAAAAATTAAAAAGAAAAGAGGATAATTTGCATGAAATAATGAAGAGCAAAATGGGCAGAACCAAGAGAATATTATGTACAGTGTCAGCAATATTGATTAAGTAATTTTGACTATAATAAATACCCATATTAGCTTCAAGGACATGTGAAGGAAAAATTTATATCCATCCAGTGAGAGAACTTATAATTAGAAGTATAATATAGAATGATTTTATGTATATATTGTATATACATATTTGTGTCTAATGGTACCCATCTCTAGAGTGGGGTAGGGGGAAGGAAGAGAGAGAAGGGAGGAAAGAAAAAAAAGAGAAAAAAAGAAATTTTCACAATAACTTTATTATGAATTTAAAAGCAATAGCAGGTTACAACTTACAATTATCTTTTTATTCTACTATGATATGGAAATGCTTGTTTTATTTCATAAATTAAAATATTTTTAAAAAGATTTCTATAGATAAAAAGATCCAATTCTAATCAGAAGAGGGAAAAAAGAATAATAGATGGTAGTTGTCAAAGACATAGATTTCAACTTTGGATTAGGAAAGCACTCAAATAATTAAAGCTATTTAGTGTTAGAAATTCCTTGAAAACTAGTAGGTTTCCATTTGTTGGAAGTCTTTGGGGGAAAGGCTGCATGATAACTTGTCAGATATGATATAGGGTAAAATCTTGTTTGGATTGTGCTAGATTCCTGCACTGGCTGTCTTTAAAATTCGCCACCCTGCCTCAGTTGCTTTCTTACCATGGAACTTCTCTGAGGTACTGTATCTTTCTCACCACAGAGTATATCCTTACTTCCATGACCCCATTCTCTCATTGATAAGTTCCTTTCAGAACCTTAAGTTTGCATAAGGGGCTCAGTCTAGCCTCTTTCCTTCTTTTCCCTATTCCACTTCAGATTTTTAAGATTGTATCACCATGCCCTGATGTGGATGCCAACCTTCCTCCCCTCATTTTTAACATTGTTATGTACTATTACCCTCCATTAGAATGTAAGCTACTTGAGGGCAGGAACAATCTTTTTACTAGTATTCATGTTCCCAGTACCAAGCATAACAAAAATGCTTGGCACATAGTAAATGTTTAAAACATGCTTACTGTTGATAACCAAATAACCTCTGTGGTTCCTTCCAAATTTAACATTCTATGATTCTGAGATTAAAAATATATACGTTACTGTTAAATAACTTTCCTTCTGATTCTTTGTCTCCATGCATTATATGTGTCCTTGAGGAAGTTTTATGGGCTAGACATTCTATGAATTATGTGAAGTCTTTGATAGGGAAAAAAACACCAGAGGATCTAGGGTTTAAGAATCTATGTTATAAAATGATGACCATTTGCAATCTTGATATCAGACTCACTACTCTTTTCTCAGGTATCTCAATATCAAGAGGTCACAGGACTCTAGCAAACAGATGTGGATTTCTTAAAGATTCAGTCTAATGAGTTCAGTAGCTGTCATCAGAATAGACATGGGCAGATGTAAGCAATCCCTTTGCAACCAACACAGTGAAACAGGGAAGAAATGCAGGTGAACATGCTTAAGACACACAAAGAAAAAAGACTTCACAACACGAAAGCAAAATGGAGGTAAGAGCTCCTCACTTTCTTTGGTTTAAACATGATAATCAGTCCACATTATTTCTTCTGCAGAAAAAATAATTTCTGGTAGCATTTATTCTTTACCCAAAACAAACAGGGGTTCATGTTTGGGAGCTAGGAAAGAGGGAGATAGAATAATGTAGGGAGTTAGCAAGTAAAAGTATATGTTTTGGTAACGGAAAAATTCTAGCTCTGAGGTTCACTAGCCATGTGATTTTAAGTAGGTTATTTTTACCTCCCCAGGCTTCAATATAAGATGTACTTGGCTCATGAGGATGTTGTCAAGAAAGTATTTTGTAAACTTTAAAGGACTATAGAAATGTGAGCTATTACTAGGAAGAGAACAAAACTAAAATTATTAGAGTTGGTCTCCGGAATTATTTCTATCTTTAGGGGAAATTATGAAAGACATGAAGTTTGTCTATGAATTCCCTTACTAGGTTGGGGTTATAAGGGACACGGGTGGTGAGGGTGGTAATGTATGTTTGGGGGTGGGGCAATGAAGATTGCTACAAGGTGCCAAAATCTATATGATCCTTACAGGTGACGGCACCAACACTGTTACAGAAGTTACCTAATAACCCTGTTAATAAGAGTAACTATTTAGATATAGAATAAAAATAGAAACTTAATTGGTTTTCTTTTTTTAGTGGAGATATGGAAGGGGAAGGGAAGAATACAATCATTTATTAAATACTATGTGTTAGATACTGAGTTAAAAACTTGACAAATTTGATGTCATTTGATTTTGACAGCAAAGCCTTTGAGGAAGAGGCTAAAGACTTGAGACCCAGTCACATGTAAGTTAGTCAGTGTTTATCAGTCAGTTAACAATAGCCAATGAATTCCTAGAGTGTAGAAAGATTGTTTCTAATCACTAGGTGGAAAACACAAACAAAATAAGCAGTAGGTGTCACTCTTTCCCTCGAAGAGCTAAAAATCATCTGTGAATGTAGCAAGGACCAACTCCAAAGTTAACTATACCAGGATATATATAGTTTATATATTTCTAGACATCTGTAGTCTAATTTTGATTTGATTTATAAAGTCAGACTGGGAAGGATGGGATAGAGGAATTGGTGAAAGACTTTATCAGTTGAGATATGATTCACATTAACTTGAAACCATCAGTGAAAAAAGAACAGTAATTACAAGATGAACAGAATCAGCAGGACCAGAAAGAGAAAATGCATATCTCCCCAAAAACATTGCTCCATATCTTGAAATCATCTACCATCCCTGTACTTAATGTCCTTCATTTCCCTATTTAACCCCAAGTCACTCTTCTCCCAAGGGACTCAGTCACATTCATGTAGATATCTGGCTCTAATTTTTTTCTACTAGTATACCAAAACCACTCTACCCTAATAGCATAGATGGCTTTATTAGGCATATATATATATATATATATATATATATATATATATACACCAGTCTCCTCAGTAATGGTCTCTATCTCTCTCTTTCCACCAATTTATTTTGTCCCAGGTACTAGAATTTTTAGTGATTGCACTATCAAAGAGAACATCATGATAAAAGCAATGTTAGATGAAAATATTTTTGTGACTATAAGATTGTTTGGAATGGGCAATATTGAGACTGAATTATATCAGTTATGCATGAAATGATTGGAGCCTGAACTAGATTTAGGTTGGGAAAATTGAGACTAGAGAATATGAGAGTTAGAAATGTTAATTGGGAATGAGTAAAGTGGTGCATGTCCGGGGGGAAGGAGGTGGGGAGGTAAAGAACTTGATCACCAACTCCACTTTAGCCATTAGATATTAGACATTAGGAGCATATTTGAGAAATACAGTATTTATGGAAATGTAAGGGCCAGGTTTGGATAAGCAGATGGTTAAAATCATTAATAACAAGGAATGGTTACATACTTCAGAAATAATGATTCCCAAGGAAGCAAAAGTTGAGAGCACAGAGCAGAGATTCCTGCCATAGTTAAAAACAATTAGATAAAAAGGAATCAAAGAGAACCAGAAGTACATAGTGTTGTATGCATATCTAGCACATGACATTATTGATCACTCTCTCCTTGATTCTCTTTTCCATTTTCCCTTTCCTTCTGACTAGACTGTCATCTGATTGTGTTTTTTTTTATGCTTTTGCAAGGCAAATGGGGTTAAGTGGCTTGCCCAAGGCCACACAGCTAGGTAATTATTAAGTGTCTGAGACCAGATTTGAACTCAGATACTCCTGACTCCAGGGTCGGTGCTCTATCCACTGAGCCACCTAGCCACCCCATGATTTTTTTTAGAAAGATTTCATTTATTTTTGAATTTTACAATTTTTCCCCCATTCTTGTTTCCCTCCCCCACCCGAAGGCAATTTGCCAGTCTTTACAATGTTTATATGGTATACATTGATCTAAGTTGAATGTGATGTCAGAGAAATCATATCCTTAAGGAAGAAAAATAAAGTATAAGAGAGAGCAAAATTAAATAATAAGATAAAAGCTTTTTTTCTAAGCTAAAGGTAAAATAGTCTTTGGTCTTCGTGTAAACTCCATAATTCTTCCTCTGGATACAGATGGTATTCTCCATCACAGATAGCCCAAAATTGTCCGTGATTGTTGCACTGATGGAATGAGCAAGTCTATCAACGTTGACCATCATCCCCATGTTGCTGTTAGGGTGTACAATGTTCTTCTGGTTCTGCTCATCTCGCTCAGCATCAGTTCATCAGTTCATGTAAATCCTTCCAGGTTTCCCTGAATTCCCATCCCTCCTGGTTCCTAATAGAACAATAGTATTTCATGACATATATATATATATATATATATATATATATATATATATATATATATATATATATATATATATATATATATATATATATATATCACAGTTTGTTAAGCCATTCCTCAATTAAAGGACATTCACTTAATTTCAAAATCTTTGCCACCATGAACAGGGCTGCTGTGAATATTTTTGTACAAGTGATGTTTTTAACTTTTTTTGATTATCTCTTCAGGGTATAGACCCAGTAGTGGTATTGCTGGATCAAAAGGGTATGCACATTTTTGTTGCCCTTTGGGTGTAGTTCCAAATTTCTCTGCACAAAGGTTGGATGAGTGCACAGCTCCACCAACAATATATATTAGTGTCCCAGATTTCCCACATCCCTTCTAATATAGATCATTATCCTTTCTGGTCATATTGGCCACTCTGAGAGGTGTGAGGTGGTATCTCAGAGATGTTTTAATGTGCATTTCTCTAATAAATAATGATTTAGAGCAATTTTTCATATGATTATGGATCACTTTGTTTTCCTCATATGTAAATTGCCTTGGCATATCCTTTGATCATTTGTCAATTGGAGAACGGCTTGCTTTTTGAAAATTTGACTCAGTTCTCTGTATATTTTAGGAATGAGTCCTTTGTCAGAAATACTAGTTGTAAAAAATGTTTATGAATTTACTACATTTCTTTTACTCTTGGTTATAGTGGTTTTATCTGTGCAAGAGCTTCTTAATTTAAGGTAATCAAAATTATCTAGTTTGTTTTTAATGATATTCTCCATCTCTTCCTTGGTCATAAACTGCTTCCCTTTCCATAGATCTGACAGGTAAACTACACCTTGAACTTCTAATTTGCTTGTAGTATTGTTTTTTATGTCTTGATCCTGTATCCATTTGGATCGTATTTTGGTATAGGGTGTGACGTGTTGATCTATTCTAAGTTTCTACAATACTAATTTCCAATTCTCCCAACAGTTTTTATCGAAGAGAGTTTTTATTCCAATAACTGGGCTCTTTGGGTTTATTGAACAGCAGATTACTGTAATTAATTTCTGCTATTGCACCTAGTCTATTCCACTGATCCACCACTCTATTTCTTAGTCAATACCAGACAGTTCTGATAACTGATGCTTTATAATATAATTTTAGATCTGGTAAGGCCAAGCCATGTTCTTTTGCACTTTTTTCCATTGAATCCCTGGAAATTCTTGACTTTTTATTTCTCCATACGAATTTACTCACAACTTTTTCTAACTCATTAAAGTAATTTTTTGGAATTTTGATTGGTAGGGCACTAAACAGGCAGTTTAGTTTTGGTAGA
The DNA here is from genome assembly GCF_037893015.1 of Macrotis lagotis. NCBI lineage: Eukaryota > Metazoa > Chordata > Mammalia > Peramelemorphia > Peramelidae > Macrotis > Macrotis lagotis. The sequence goes on along the minus strand of NC_133665.1, from coordinate 43,692,415 downwards.
ATTGTCATTTTTATTATATTAGCTTGGCCTATCCATGAGCAGTTGATGTTTGACCAGTTATTTAAATCTGATTTTATTAGTGTGAGAAGTGTTTTGTAATTGCTTTTAAAAAGTTTCTAAGTCTACCTTGGCAAATAGACTCCCAGGTATTTTATATTGTCTGAGGTTACTTTGAATGGAATTTCTCTTTCTAGCTTTTCTGCTGTATCTTGCTAGTCATATAAAGAAATGTTGAGGATTTATGAGGGTTTATTTTATATCCTTCAACTTTACTAAAGTTGTTAATTATTTATAGTAGTTTTTAGATGATTTTTTTGGGATTCTCTAGGTATATCATCATGTCATCTGCAAAGACTGAGAATTTTTCTCTTCCTTATTCTAATTCTTTCATATTCTTTTTCTTCTCTTATTGCTGAAGCTTACATTTCAAATAAAATATTGAATAGAGTGGTGATAATGGGCATCCTTGTTTCACTCCTGATCTTCTTGGAAATACCTCTAGCCTATCTAGATTGAATATAATGTTTGTTGATGGTTTCAGATAGATACTGCATATTATTCTAAGGAACAATCCATTTATTCCTACACTCTCTAGTGTTTTTAGTAGGAATGGATGCTGTACTTTGTCAAAAGCTTTCTCAGCATTTATTGATATAACCATGTGATTTCTGATAGATTTGTTATTGATATAATTTAATATACTAACAGTTTTCCTAATATTGAACCAATCCTGCATTCCTGGGATAAATCCTACTTGATCACAATGTATTATCCTAGTGATAATTTGTTGTAATCATTTTGCTAAGATTTCATTGAAGATTTTTGCATCTATATTCATCAGGGAGATAGGCCTATAATTTTCTTTTTCTGTTTTAACTCTTCCTGATTTAAGTATCAGCACCAATATTGGTGTCAGAGAGAGTTAGGCAGAGTTCCAGCTTCAACTATATTGGAATCAAATGTTCCTTAAATGTTTGATAGAATTCACTTGTGAACCCATCTGGCCCTAGAGATTTTTACTTATGGAGTTCAATGATGGATTGTTGAATTTCTTTTTCTGAGACAGGGTTCTTAGGTATTTGATTTCTTCTTTGTTTAACCTGGGAAACTTATATTTTTGTAAATATTCATCCATTTCACTTAGATTGTCAAATTTATTGTCATAGAGTTGGGCAAAATAACTCTGAATTATTACTTTAATTTCTTCCTCATTGGTGGTGAATTCATCTTTTTCATTTATAATACTATCAATTTGGTTTTCTTCTTTCTTTTTTAATTAAATTGACCAGAGGTTTATCAATTTTATTATTTTTTCATAAAAACAGCTCTTGGCTTTGTTTATTAGTTCAATAGTTTTCTTGCTTTCCATTTTAATAATTTCTCCTTTAATTTTTAGAATTTCTAATTTGGTATTTATTTGGGGGGGTTAATTTGTTCTTTCTCTAATTTTTTAGTTGTATATTTAGTTCATTAATTTCTCTTTCTCTAATTTATTCATGTAAGCATTAAAGATATAATATATCCCCTGATAGCTGGCTTGAATAAATCTCATAGGTTTTGGTATGTTGTTTCATTATCACTATTACCTAGGATAAAATAATTAATTGTTTCTATAAGTTGTTGTTTGATTCACTCATTTTTTAAAATGAGGTTATTTAGTTCCCAATTAGTTTGGGGTCTATATTGCCCTGGCCCAATATTGCCTATGATTTTTATTGCATTGTGATCTGAGAAAGATGTATTCACTATTTCTGCCTTTCTGTATCATTACATTTTTATGCCCTAGTACATGGTCAATTTTTGTGTAAGTGCCATGTACTGTAGGGGGAAAAAGTATATTCCTTTCTATCCCTATTCAATTTCCTCCATAATTCTATCATATCTAGGTTTTCTAACAACCTATTCACCTCCTTAACTTCCTTCTTCTTTATTTTATGATTAGCTTTATCTAAATCTGAGAGTGGGAGGTTGAGGTCTCCCACAGTAGAGTTTTGCTGTCTATGTCTTCCTGTAGCTCTTTCAACTTCTCCTCTAAGAATATGGATGCTAAAACATTGGGTGCATATTTATTTTCTATGGTACGTTTTAGGAGGATATTGCTTCCTCCCTCATCTCTTTTAACAATATCTATTTTTTGCAACTGCTTTGTCTGAGTTAAGGATTGCTACCCTTGCTTTTTTCACTTCAGCTGAAGCAAAATATATTTTGTTCCAACCTTTTACCTTTACTCTATAAGTATCTCTCTGCTTCAAATGAGTCTCTTGTAAGCAGCATATTGTAAGATTCTGGTTTTTAACCCATTCTGCTATTCACTTACATTTTAAGGGAGAGTTCATTCCATTCATATTCAAGTTTATACTTACTAATTTTTTATTTCCCACCATTTTATCTTCCCTCTGTAGTTTCCCCTTTTTTCACTTTATCCATAATCCCCAGTATTTTGTTTCTGAATACCCCCTTCAGTGTGATTGACCTCCTATATCAACCCCCTCCCCTTTCTTTCCCCTTTCCCTTTTCTCCTTCTTCCTTCCCTTCCTTGTTAGCTCTTTTTCTCCCCCTCCCCTCCCCTCCCTGCCCTTTTTTCCCTTTTAATACTTGAAAAGTAAGATTAGTTTCTTAACTAAGTGAACATGTGTGTAAGTTAACTTTAAGCCAAGTCTGTTGAGAATAAGATTCAGATACTTCTCACCTCCCTTCCTCCCCTCCTTTACAATAGGTCAATCTCCTCCGTCCTCCCATCTCCTTACTGTCCCCCTTTTTAAGGAGGTATGGTTTTTAATTCTTTCTATCTGAGTCACAGAAAAGTCATTAGTGTCCATCACTTCTGGCTAAGTATAGTCTCTCTAATAGAGTTACAATTTTTGAGAGTTATTAGAGTCTTTCTCCCAGGTAGGGATATAACCTATTTCATGTTGTTGGATAGCAGTCTCATAGAGAAGTCATGAGTGTCCATCACTTCTGGCTAAATATATTCTCTCTAATAGAGTTTCAGGTCTCAAGTGTTATGAAAATCTTCTCCCAGATGGGGATATAGTCAGTTTCATCTTATTGGATATCAGGGTTTTTTACTTTACCTTTTTTTACCTTTCCATGTGTCTCTAGAGTCTCCTGTTTGATGTCCAAATCTGAGAGAATTACTCTAATTTTGTATTTGTCTAGTTATATTTTCCAAGGATTTGCTTTCTTTTTACAAGGTGTCAATTTTCTCTCCCAAATTTCCCAATTGATTTATATACTCCTTCCTTATTTCTTTTTTTTATTTTTTTTTAAATTTTTTTTTTTGCAAGGCAGATGGAGTTAAGTGGCTTGCCCAAGGCCACACAGCTAGGTAATTATTAGGTGTCTGAGGCACTCCTTCCTTATTTCTTCAAGGAAGTCTTTCTGTGCTGGACACCAGATCATATTCTCCTCAGAGGTTCTAGGTCTCTTTGAGTTAGGTTCTTTTTCTTCTAGGAACTTTTGTATGGACCCTCCTTTCCGCTGACTTTTCTTCATTTTCCTAAGACTATGTGTTGGGGAGGGGGCTGGTTCACAGAGGTTTGGTGTTGGGATCCCTAGAGACTTTACTCACTGCATTTAGTAACTCCACTTGGGTCGGCCAGTAGAGGGCACTGGTTGCTTTTTCTGGAATGTCTGTGACCTTGATTTGAGGCCCTCTCTCTTGGCCTGGAGAGGGTGGTTAAAGCTGCTGAATACTTTTATCTTTGAGCAATAGTGGGCTTTGCCCTAGGGCAAGGTAATTGCTCTCCCTATTCCCAGCTGAGGTAGCTCTGCTACTCACACCTGAGCCTGGGGTGGAGCTGAGCTGTGATTGTGTTTGTTCTGGGAAAAGGCCTCAGCTGAAATGAAGTTATGGACTCTGAGTTCCTCCAGACCAGAAGAGCCCAGGAATCAATGTCTGCAACTCTCTTGCACTGGCACTCATCCTCCAGCCCTAATGCCTCTGTCCCCCCACCTGGCACCTACCCCTGCAGCAGATCAATCCAGTCCCATTCACAAGCTCTCAGTCTCTCACCCTGTCCTGTGCTCCTGGCAGAGTCCACCCTCTGAGACTGCACTCACCCACAATCCCAGAAGACAAACCTTGAGATAGTTGCTTTTATCCTAGCTTCTCTTTCTGGGTTTTGTGGATCAGATTTCTGTTAAGAGATTTGTTTCATATTATTTATGAGGGAAGATCAGGAGACTTTAACACAGTGCCTGTCTTCTCTCTGCCATCCTGGCCAGAAGTCCTGATTGTCCTTCTATAAGATGACTTCTCCAACCTTTTGCTTGGTTCATCATCTTCTTTCCATATCAAGTGTGAGTGTCCCTAATATCTTGTCCTTGAACTTATTTTCACAATTTATATTCTCATCTACTCCCATAGCTTCAATTACCATCTCTATACTGTCAAATTTATATACTTAACCCTGATCTCTCCTTGAATGCCAAATATGTACTTCCAAGTGTCTTTTGGAAACTTGGACTTGCTTCCAGCACTTCAAACTCAACATGTCCAAAACTGATCTTTTATCTCCCCCTAAAATATGTCTTTCTTCTCTTCTTCCATATAATTATCATACCACTATCCTCCCAGTTACTTAGACTGGAGACCTCAGAATTATCCAAAACTCTTCCATCTCATTCATACCCACAGACACCAAATCTCCCTCCATAAAGTGCTTCCTCTTCTCTATTTACTTTGCCACCACCCTATTTTTACAGCTTCTTTATTCACTTTGCTTTCTCCAGTACTTCCCATCTCTAATCTATCCTTCCCATAATTTCCAAAATAATCATTCTTGGATAGAAGTCTGACCATGCATTTCTCTGTTGAAAAAATATTTAGTTAGGGCGGCTAGGTGGTACAGTGGATAAAGCACTGGCCCTGGAGTCAGGAGTACCTGGATTCAAATCCAGTCTCAGACACTTAATTACCTAGCTGTGTGGCTTTAGGCAAGCCACTTAACCCCATTTGCCTTTCAAAAACCTAAAAAAAAAATTTAGTGATTCTTTGTTGCCCAATATGATAAAATACAAAATTCCTTAGCTTAGCATTTGAGAACTTATATAATGCAGATCCAATTTACCTTTCTAGCCCTTTTTCCACTCCATTTAACCCTACACATACTCTACATTCAACTCATATTTTCTTTGCCTTATGTCAATACATTTATAGAGATTATCCCCATTCCTTGAATGTTCTCCTTCCACATCTCTATTTGAAGCACTTATCTTCCTTCAAATCTCAGCTCAAGTCTCACATTCTCCATGAAAATCTGTTATACTACCCCCAACTAAAATTAGTCATACTATCTTCAAATTTTCTTTGCAAGACAAAGGGAAGAGAAATTATAACTTACGTTGGTATGGATTGGCTTATATTTTTTTAGTTTCCTCAGCTTTGCATTGACCATGGGTCCCAAATACCTGTGTGCCTGATGAGTTCTGTTTTGGCTCGGGTGTGCAAGACTTTGCACTAGTCACTTGCCCTAGTCAGTGTGTTTTCTTTTGGTTTACATTAATCTTAATTTACATTATTAATAGTTTCAATTGATAAGGACTCATTATTATTATTATTGTTATTATTATTATTATTATGGCTTTTGCTGATAGAAACTTTTGTGAAGAAATTAATGTGAAGAAAACCAAATTATTCATGACTTTCATTGCTAGAGACTTTTGCTAGGAAAGTCATATCATTGCTTTCACTGCTTAAGGGGCACACTTTATTTGGACTTTCACCAGTAGGGATTCCACACCCCTCTTCCAGAAAGGAGGACGACATGTTGTAGCAAAGGCAGGTTTATATACATAAAGAACCACAAGGTGGGGGGGGTGGACCACAAAACAATCATTCTTTGGTCTTGAGTAGCAGTTCCCATGGTTGGCATTTCTTGGAACAATACAGACATTTTGAGGTCCCATGGGAAAATTCTCTAAGTTGCACAAGGAACATTGAGTCTTGTTATTATTCAGTGGATACAGAACCAGAGTTGGGAACAGGAGTGTAGTACCTGGTTGGTTCACTTGGCAGTTACAAGAAACAAAGATTGTGAGCATGCCAAAAGATGTAATGGATGGCTTTAGACTGCAGAACATTATTTGCTTCTGGCTCTCAGGTTCCTGGTAAATAGGGGGAACTTCAACAGATCTAAACAGTTTTTGATTAAGATGAAAACCACAAAGCCCTCAGTGAACACCCAGTGTTGGTCAAAACAAACCACTTTGCTAGAGGATTAGATCATTCAGAGCACAGAGGATGTTTGCTGGGCCTTAGCTCTTGAAACAAAGTGTCTTCAAAATCTTGACAAATTGTTCTCCAAATATAGCAAATATATTTATAACATATGTATAGTCTACTTATCTGGGCTTGGGATGGTATATATGCTCCTTGATAGCAGGTACTACCTCATATTTGGTTTTGTACCACAATACCAAGCACACTTCCTGGAACAAAGTAGGCACTTAATAAATGTCAGTTGAATGACTGAGTCATTTTTTTTTTGTTATATGTTGGTTTCATACTTAAAAGGGTTTGAGAAAAACCAGTAAATATGGACCCAGAAATTTCAAACTTCATTCAATTATAAATCAGTCTTGATCCTATATTTTTAATGATATGCTTGGTACTTTGAATTCTAGCAGGTGACAAACAGGAAATAAATGGAAGGAGTGAATCAGACCATCTATGTTACAAGATTTGTTCTCCTGGGACTTTCTGCCTATCCAAAGCTTGAGAAAATTTTCTTTTTGCTAATCCTAGTGATGTACTTGATAATCCTTCTGGGCAATGGTATCCTTATCATAGTAACTATCTATGACTCCCACCTGCACACACCCATGTATTTTTTTCTTGGTAATCTCTCTTTCCTGGATATTTGCTACACAACCTCTTCTGTCCCTCTAATTTTAGACAGCTTCCTCACCCCAAGGAAAACCATTTCCTTCTCTGGTTGTACAGTGCAAATGTTTCTGTCTTTTGCTATGGGAGCAACAGAGTGTGTCCTTCTGAGCATGATGGCATTTGACCGCTATGTGGCCATCTGCAATCCCCTGAGATATCCTATCATCATGAGCAAGGCTGCCTATGTGCCAATGGCAATGGGATCCTGGATAGCAGGAACTATCAATTCTGTTGTACAGACGTCTCTTGCAATGCAATTGCCTTTTTGTGGGGATAATGTCATCAATCATTTCACTTGTGAGATTCTAGCTGTCCTTAAATTAGCCTGTGCAAATATCATAATCAATGTGATTAGCATGGTAGTGGCAAATATGATTTTCCTAGTTATGCCAGTTCTGTTCATTTTTGTTTCCTACGTTTTCATCATTTCCACCATTCTGAGAATCCCTTCTGCAGAAGGAAAACGCAAAGCTTTCTCCACCTGTTCTGCTCACCTTACAGTGGTGATTATATTCTATGGGACCATCCTTTTCATGTATGCAAAACCTAAATCTAAAGATTCTTTTGGAGCAGATAAACAACAAATAGCAGACAAGCTCATCTCCCTATTCTATGGTGTTGTTACTCCCATGCTCAATCCCTTAATCTACAGTCTGAGGAACAAGGATGTGAAAACAGCTGTGAAGAATATGTTAACTCAAAAGCTCTTCACTGAGTAAATATCACCAAACCATAGAATAAGAGAACTAGAAAGAACACTAGAAGTCAGCTAGTCCAACCACCATTAATTTTTTTTAACAGATGAAGAAATGAACCTGAAAGGCTAGGACAAAGGTTTTGGTAACTTGCAACATATCAAATAACTAATTTGTAGCTAATTTGAACTAGAAGATTAAATATGTTCAAAAACAAAAACAATTTCCTTGCAAGTAGGAATTGTTGCATTCATTGTATTTATATCTTTAGCATCTGGTACAGTGACTGGCATATAGTAGATATTTAATAAAGACTTGTTAATTGATTTATTTACACCTGAGATCCCCAAAAAGAAAGACTTGATATGATACATATATTTGCCAAAAAGGTTTTATTAAACAGAACTGGAATACAAAATAATATCATCTCTTCAAAATACCTTACCTTGGTCACAAGACTTATAATTATAACCCATAACAAATAGCATTTGTGCAAAAGATTTGGTAGCTAAAGAGCTCTATGACATCTGAATGCACACTTCTTTAAAGAATAATTTTAAAAGGAATTCCCCTAGAATGATAATCTCTTATTTGTCAATGCTTTTTTTCTAGATATTCTTGAGAAACTCTTACCAAATATTTTCATTTACTACCTATGAATATTTAACTCTGAAATTTTCAATGCTTCTCATTCATTTCCCTGACTCACCTCCCTAGATATGTTTATAGAACCTTGGGAGATGAGAAAGTTGGTAGGTAAAAAAAAAAAGACGGGGGGGAACAATAGAAAAGAATGAGAAGGAAACAGGAAAGTCAGAACAGAAACTAGAAAGTGTGACAGAAACTAGAAAATGCTCAAAGGAAAAAAAGAAAGTCTGATGGACATAATGTATGCTCTTCCTTCAAAAAAAAACTTTATAAGGGATGGCTAGGTGGCACAGTGGATAAAGCACCAGCCCTGGAGTCAGGAGTACCTGGGTTCAAATCCTGTCTCAGACACTTAATAATTACCTAGCTGTATGGCCTTGGGCAAGCCACTTAACCCCATTTGCCTTGCAAAAACCTAAAAAAAAATTTATTGATGTGTTCTGTATTCATATTACAAATATACTCCATATACAAATATACTCCATAAGAAAGCTTGTGCAACAAAGTAAGACAATTAAGCAAAATTAGTAACACAGGAGAGTACATGCAGTCATCCACATCTGTTTTATCAGAGGCACACCTACATCTCTTATTTTAAAAAATACTAATTTTTGATAAACATAAATATATTTTCTCTCTCTCCTTTTCCTATCCCATAGGGTGGATGAACCCTATTAGGAAGAGAAAAAAATTATTGTGATAAATATGCATAATGAAGCAATATAAATTCCTTCATTGCCTGTATACATGTATTGGGAGAGGGAAGAGGTATTAGACTGCATACCAAACCTAGGGTCTAGAGAGCTGTTAACACTGACTTCACTCTTTCATGCCTGTGACAATTGGACAATTTATCAATGCCATGCCAGAAAAATGAACTGTTTCTATTTGAATTGGTTTAAGAATATTCTGAAGACTACTTGACAAGATAAGATTCCAGACACTGAGATCCTCTCTCTTGAACTTAAATACAAGCATTCAATTCTACTCCCAAGGGAGCAACTTTATAGGGGTGGTTATATATCCCAAATGCCAAATTCACACTTACCCAAAAACTATTTTATAGAGAACTCACACAAGGTAAGCACTCATATAAGGTTAGAAGAGACTACACAAGGATATTCTTAATGTCACTTAACTGAGACATGAAAAATCCTGGCACAAGATCTCCCATCATGGCATGCTCTCTGTACTCTATGAGCATGGAAAAATAACAGAAGCAATGATCAAAGGATATGTAAAGGCAATTTACAGATGAGGAAATCATCTGAAAAATTGCTCTAAATCATTATTGATTAGAGAAATGAAAATTAAACCAGCTCTAAGGTAACCATCTCACACCTATCAGATTGGCTAATATGACCAGAAAGGACAATGTTCAATGTTGGAAGGGATGTGGGAAATCTGGGCCACTAATACATTGTTGGTGGAGCTGTGAACTCATCCAACCCTTTCTGGAGAGCAATCTGGAATTACACCCAAAGAGCAATAAAATGTGCATACCCTTTGATCCAGCAATACTACTACTGGGTCTATACCCTGAAGAGAATATGAAAAAGGGTAAAAACATCACTTGTACAAAAATATTCATAGCAGCCTTGTTTGTGGCAGCAAAGAATTGGAAATTAAGTGAATGTCCATCAATTGGAGAATGGTTTAACAAATTGTGGTATATATGTATGTTATGGAACACTATTGTCCTATTAAAAACCAACAGGCATGGGAATTCAAAGAAGAGGCTTGCATGAAATGATCTTGAGCAAGATGAGCAGAACCAGAACTCTGACAACTCTAACAGCAACATGGGGGGTGATGATCAACCATAATGGCCTTGCTCATTCCATCAATGCAATAATAAGGGACAATTGTAGAGTACTTGTGATGGAGAATACCAGCTGTATTCCAAATGATCAGATGGACTACTTATTCCCTGCTTAGGATAGAGTCTAAAAAATTCATATTGGACTGTTAAGTCATAGCTAAACAAAACTATACCCTGACCTCAGTATCACAATATCATCGGTCTTCTTTGAAAACAAAGGATGAACAACATGTGTAAAAGTATGTATGTATGCATGCATGTATATCATCTCATCTTCTATCTCATTACCATAATTGTTTTGAATGAATGAATCATTTGGTCAATTCAAATAGGCACTTTTATAGTATCCTTTGTTGTCACCTTGTGGACATATCTGGAACTGAGCAGGTCCTTCAGCAAATCATCAACGAAAATTTATTAAGCTTCTACAGACATTGAAAAAGCAAATCTTTCCATCACAAAGTTATTCTTCAAGAATCTGAAAAGGAAAGTGACTAATTCTATAACACACATAGTTAGTGAAAGAACAGATACTACACTCCAAGTCTGAACATGTTCTGGAATTGGTAAGGAATTGGTAACTGCTCTGGTTTCAGGTAGATTAAAGATAACACTGTGAAATACTGTATTAGTTATGCTTGTTGTTGTTTGGTCATTTCAGTCATGCCCAACTCTTCATGACTCTATTTGGGGTTTTCTTGGCAAAGGTATTATTATATTATATCTAATGCCTCTGTAAGATAATAAGCCTGGAGGGCAGGGAACATGTCATTTTTCTTCTTTCCATTGCTAATACCCAATTTAGGATCTTATATTTAATCTACATTTTGTGTTGAAATGAACTGGGATTAGACTGGAAATAGGTTTCCAAATGGCCTTAAGAGTGTCATTAATAGAGGTTGGAGTTCATATAAAGGGCCTGGAATGCCAAACTATGAAACTTAGACTTTATCCCTTAAATAGTGAGAATTCATTGAACAGTTCTGGGCGGGATAGAGACATGGCCAAACTTGTATGTTATGAAGATTAGTCTATTAGCTGTGAGTGAATTGCAAGAGAAAGAGATCAGTTAAAAATAGGAAACTAAAGATAGGAAACCAGGCAGCAGTCACAAAATAAATGTTTGTTTAAGGGGAGTTATCGGTTGTGAACTCAATGAAACAACTCATTGTTGTGTGACATTTCAATATTTGAAGGATCTTCCAATTCAAATATAGTGGCTAGGTGACCCACTGTTAGACACTGGAGTTAGGAAGACATCTTCACAAGGTCAAATCTGACCGCAGATGTTTACTAGCTGTGTGACCCTGGGTAAAGTCCATTAAACTTGTTTGCCTCAGTTACTTCATCTATAAAATGAGCTGAAGCAAGAAATGGCAAACCACTCCTGCATCTTTGTCAAGAAAATTCCAAAAGGGATGATAAAAAGTTGAACCCAACTGCTCAGCACTCAATTATAACACATTGCAGCATCTCTATAATTTCTTACTTTTCAAAAATTACTGTGGTCAAAAAATTCATCACCCAGCAGCCTATCTAAATCTTAGGGGATATGAATGTGTTAGGAGAGAGAGAATAGCAACAGCTATAATTGACAAAGTGCTTTAGAATATAAAGTGGGGATTTGGGTTTTTTTTTTTATTTTTGTTATTTGAGTCTTGTAAACGCTCATGTTGAAATTCACTACCTATTCTATACCCTGAAGAGAAGATGAAAAAGGGTAAAAACATCACTTGTACAAAAATATTCATGGCAGCCCTGTTTGTGGTGGCAAAGAAATGGGAAATCAAGTAAATGTCCTTCAGTTGAGGAATGGCTTAGCCAACTGTGGTATGTGTACGTCATGGAACACTATTGTTTTATTAGAAACCAGGAGGGATGGGGATTCAGGGAAGCCTGGAGGGGTTTGCATGAACTGATGCTGAGTGAGATGAGCAGAACCAAAAAAACACTGTACACCCTAACAGTAACATGGGGATGATGTTCAACCTTGATGGACTCGCTAGTCCCATCAGTGCAACAATCAGGGACAATTTGAGGTTGTCTGCAATGGAGAATACCATCTGTATCCAGAGGAAAAAAATGTGGAGTTTGAACAAAGACCAAGGACTATTAACTTTAATTTAGAAAAAAAATGATATTGTCTGATCTTGCTATCTCTTATACTTTATGTTTCTTCCTTAAGGATATGATTTCTCTCTCATCACATTCAATTTGGATCAATGTGTACCATGAAAACAATGTAAAGACTGGCAAATTGCCTTCTGTGAGGGGTGGGGGAGGGAAGTAAGATTAGGGGAAAAATTGTAAAACTCAAAATAAGTAAAATATTTAAAAAAGAGAAAAAAAGAAAAGAAATTCACTACCTATATGAGGTAAATACTCTGAGGACTCATTTCATAGATGGAAAAGTGAGAAGTGACTTGGACATTATCAATTAACCACTACTGTTAGAAGTAAGATTTGAACCTAGGTTTTCCTGATTCCAAAAGTTGTAACTATAAACTACTGTAAGCTGCTTGAGAAGTAATAAGCTGCTTAGGGTTCTGCTTAGGCGGAGCTATGCGGTATGCCTTGGTAGACGGAAAAAAGATGAAGCTAGCCTGGACTCCACTGGTCAGAAGGTGGGCTACGGGCGCTATTGCGTCTGCAACACGGTTCTGGAAAACTCAGCATACATTATAGCAAGAGCATTGACCAGACAGAACAAACATCTGGAAGGGATAGAAACGTGTGAGGTGTTGGAGACCATTTCCAGACAAAGGCAATTTAACCAGGTGGGAGGTGGGGGTGGGGTGAATGGGCTTGAGCCCTTCCTTCTAATCGTGGTGGGGAAGGACTATTCAGCGTGACCATCGGGGCGACTAGGAGACACCCCACCAAACAGCAGGCTGACTTCACATTTTTCAGCTCCCTCCGATTCCCTAGAGGGAATGGCTTTGTTTTGATTTTGCTTTCCTAGCCTTAGCACTGTAGTCGGTTGAAGAGAAAAAGATAAATAAATGTTTTACTCGAAATGGAGGACTTCCTAACCATCAGAGTCATCCCACAGGGGAAGGGGGGACCGCCGCTTGTCGGGGACGTCATCCTCCTCCCTTTGTCCCACGATCCCGAATTCTTTTTTTTCTTTAGTTTTTGCGAGGCAATGGGGTGACGTGGCTTGCCCAAGGCCACACAGCTAGGTAAGGATGAAGTGTCTGAGGCGGGATTTGGACCCAGGTCCTCCTGCCTCCAGGGCCCGGGGCTCTATCCAGCCGCCCCGCGACCCCAGCGCAGCCAGGCCGGCCGGGCCCCCCGCAGCGCGCCGCACCGGTCCGAGGCAGGTACGTTCCGGTCCCTGCAGCCGCAGCGCGGGGAGGGACGACCCTCCTTCCCTACTTCCCGCCTTCCTGCCAAATGAGGGGAAAGGTGTGCAGAGCCAGGTGCCCGGAAACGCGGGGCCGGGGAGCGCCGGAAGTGCCCCTCCCGCGCCGGGGGCTCCCGGAGGCGGAGCCGCGCCGGCCGGAAGGGGCGTGGCCTCCGCCGGGAGGGCGGGGCCTCCGCTGGGGAGGGCGGGGCCTTGCCGGCTGGGGGCGGAGCGGCCGGGAGCGCCCAGCTTGGGCCGGAGTCCTCGGTCCCCCGGGGCTTGCGGCGATCTCGGGGGGAGCAGGCAGCGCCCCCGGCCGGGGCTGGCGGAGGGGAGCTAGCGATGAATGAAGCTTAGCCGGCCGCGGCCTCTGGACCCCCCCCCCCATGGAGGCGGGAGCCCCGAGGGAGGCCGGGCCGCCCGCTCCGGACCGGGCACCCCTGGAGGAAGGGGCGGCGGCGGCGGCGCCCGCGGAGGCCGAGGCTGCTCTGCCCAAGCCCGGAAAAGAAGCGCAGGACGCGGCGGCCCAGGAGCTCTGCGGCTATCTGCTGAAGTTCGGGGGCAAAGGGCCCATCAAGGGCTGGAAATCCCGCTGGTTCTTGTACGAGAAGAGAAGGTGCCGCCTGCTGTACTCCCGCACCGCCCAGGATGCCAACCCCCTGGGCAGCATCGGCCTTTCCGCCGCCACCCTGGATTGCAGAGTGGAGGCCGGGGAGGGCGCTTTTGAGATCAGGACCCCAAGCCGAGTCTTTACCCTGAAGGTAAATGGAATTGTGGTTGGCTCCGGTGAACCTCCCCCGGTTCCGGAGCCGGCCCTGGAAGGCTTCCTCGCCCTACGGCCAGCCTGTGTGCGCCTTGGCTTGGCTCTGCTTCCATCAAATAAACATTCATTTAGTGTGCCCTTGTTGGCTCCCTTCTGACTGCGCTTCTTGGGAACCGGGTCTCCTACACCTTCCTTTGTATCCCCAGCGGGGAGCTGAGTGATTGGCACTCCCTGGGTGATCGATGATTATTCATCGACTACTCTTTGATGTTCTATATATTTCAGACGAGGTCCTATGCCCGACAAGATCATTCATTGCCTTAGATCAATCTTTTTTTTTATTTTTTAAAAGATTTGTTCACTAGAGAACTATGTGTTCCTCTTTACAAATTAAAAAAATGAGATCTTGTGATGATAAGAGGTAGTCTTATTTAAGATTTGCTTTCTCCCTGCATTTTGTCTTTACCAGAACGGGTCCCTCCTGCTAAAAAGGCATTTAGGGAAAGGAAAGCAATACTTCAAGCCTTAGTTGTCTCTGGTCTCTGAGGTGGATTGTTTTCTCTGTATATTTGCATAATGGACTTCTGGGAATTAATTTGAGGAATAGTCAGAAAGTCTGACCTACCCAGATGGCTTGGGTGTGGTGCCTTAGGGTGATGTCAAATTGTTTTAGGGGAAGCAAAGATTTTCTAGAGCTGAAACACTGAGCACCTTCTCTAGATTGGTTATTAGAAGGTACTTCCATGGGAGCAAAGAAATCTTGATAAGACATTTATAGAGGCACTAAGGCATACAACTTCCCTGAGAGATAGACAATACAAACTTTAATGGAGTACTTCTTCCACAGATGATAACAAATAATCTTCAAAGAGTGATAAGGAGTTTTCTCATTCTTATTCTTCTATTTCTTATTCTTCTGATTAGCCTCTTAGAAAATTATCTGTGATAGTTCTCAGAAAGCAAACCTTCAGTCTGCCATTGGACCCACAATTTACAGGCTTTATGGTCTGTTTTAGTACATACCAAAAATTGGACTTCATTGGCTTGGCTTTCAAGTTTAATGGCATTGCCTTCTTTACATTGTTTATTTCCAAATTACCCTGTATATTTCTCGATTGTAACATAGTTTTCATGATACCTACTCTGTTAGACAGGAACTAGTTTTTATTTTTATATCTATATTGTCCATAGAAGATGCATGGTAGATAAATAATAGTTGTTAATTAATTGCAAACTAGCTGGCTCACTAGAATACAGTAATGAGACATCAGAATAGGATCTCAAAAATATCCAAATATCATAGATAAAACTCAATTTAAGTATCTTGCCTAGTAAATAATACAGTTTGATCCTCTGTCTTTTGATTATAGTCAAAATGAGAATCACAGTATCCAGGACTCCATTCAGAATGATAGTCCCACTTCAAACCCTGTCGTGGGATTTAAAATTGAAAGAGATCTTAGAAATCATCTTGTCTAATTTCCCTCATTTTACAGAGGAGGAACTGAGATTCAGAGGTTAAATAATTTATATAAGGTCACACAGTATCAGAGCCAGCTTCTGATCCCAAGTCCTTTGACAAGAGCAAATCCAATGTTCTTTCTACTTTATCCATCCTACCTTGTGCTCAGCTCTAAGTACAGCAACCAATTCAACAAACATTTAAATACCTGGCTATGTTCAAGGCCCAGGACTGACTTTATCATTTCCCTGTTCAAAAATCTTTAGTGGTTTTCCATAAAATCCTTAGCCTGCCATTTAAGACCCTCTACATTATGACTTTCATGTACTATTCCGGGCTAGTCCCCATCACAGACTCTTCTATTCTTAGTAAACTGATATAATGGAAAAAGCACTTTGTCTGGAAATAGAAATTATGGACTAAGTCCCACCTCTCAAACATTTTCTACTTCTTGGACCTTGGGCAAGTCATTTAACTTCTCTTACTTTCAGTTTCCTGCTCTGTAAAATGAAGGCATTGAACTAGATTGCCTTAAAAACCCTTCCAGCTCTAGATCTATGATCCTATACTAGATCTCATTCTTTCACTGATACAAACCAGTCCTCATGAACCCCTTCCCTAACTCTATCTCTCAGGTTCATCATCTTTCAAGCACCATCAAACCAGGGCAGCTAGGTGGTGCAGTGGATAGAGCACCTGGATTCAGGCTGAGTTCAAATCTGGCCTCAGACACTTAATAATTACCTAGTTGTGTGACCTTGGACAAGTCACTTAACTCTATTGCCTTGCAAAACAAAAAACAAAACAAGCTCCATCAAACCTTCAGTATTTCTTTATATCCCCATACACCCTAAAAGCTTATTAGTGCTTTTTCATTTTTCATTGTATGACACCTGTTTGTGAGCATGCTGCCTCCATCCAGCAGTATGTAATCTCATGAATGACTGGAATGATTTTGTTTTGCTCTTTGTGCTACCAGTGTTGACTTAGCAAAGTACCTGTTGGAGGAGACTAGGATAAATAGAAAGGAAAGGAATACAAGTTTCTTATATTGATACTACATAGCTTGGACTCTATGTCCTATCCTCTCAACTTCAGGGTGTGACATTTCAGAACTATGAGCCTTACATTGACAAAGAAAAGCCATTACTTAACCACTAGATTTTTATAAAAATTATCTTTTTTTTTAATTTTATTTATTTAAGGCAATGGGGTTAAGTGATTTGCCCAAGTTCATACAGCTAGGCAATTAGTAAGCCTCTGAGGTCAAATTTGAACTCAGTCCTCCTGACTCCAGGGCCAGTGCTCTATCCACTGTACCACCTAGCTGCCCCCTAAATGGACTATCTTAAATAAAAAGATTTTATATGGAAATAATGTTTATGATCATTCCTGCATATTTTCTGTATCTCCCCACTCTCTTTAAACATAAAATGTTAAATCTGGTAATTCCTCAGTTGACTAGAATCAAACTAAACAGAAACCCTCCATTTCATACCTATGACTTTGGGCAAATGACTTAACTTCCTGGGCCTCAGTTTCCTTGTCTTTTATAAGAGGAAAGGAATGAATTAACTGAACTCTGAGGAACTTTCCAGCTGCAACCTACGATTTTTTGTTTGGAATTTGAGTTATTCTGGAAAAAAAAGTAGTTACCATGCCTTTCACCCTCTCTTACTCCTTCCTTTGAAGAATGCAGTGATAACAAAAACCAATTAACTTTACAGGACCTTAGTATTACATCTAATTTTTGTGACTTCTTAGGCCGTCAACAAACAGACCATGATGTACTGGTTGCAGCAGCTTCAGTTGAAGCGATGGGAGTATAACAATAGTCAATCTGGAATCCTGTTCTCAAGGGCCACTGATGAAGCTTTGCCTGGAAATGCCTCTCCCCTGTCCATCACACTAGGTAACAAAATATCATTTTCCTTCTATTGTAAGCTCTTTTTGCCACATTCTATAGTTGGACTAATAATTATGTTGTCATTATAAAAATACTGGGAATTAGGAGAACTCTTGGCAGCAGAAGCAGTACCTATATTTTAGATCAAGTCAACAAACATTTATTAGGTTCCTGCTATACTGTGCTAAGTACTGGGATTACAAAAAAAAAAAAAAAAAAAAAGACAGCCCCTGCCTTCAAGGAGCTTACAGTCTAATAGGAGAGATAACATGCAAATAACTATGTACAAGCAAGATATATATATACAGGATAATTTGGAGGGGGAAGAAACTATATATATATATATATATATATATATATATATATATATATATATATATATATATATACAGGATAATCCTAGAGGGAAGAAACTAGAATTAAGGGAACAAGAAGAGGCTTCTTTGAGAAGGCAGGATTTTAGCTGAAATTTGAAGGAAGCCAGAAGGCAGAGGATAAGGAAGGAAAGGATACCAAGCATGAAGGACAGCCATTGAAATTACACACACACATACACACACACACACACACACACACACACACACACACACACAGACACACACAGAGTCCAGAGAATGACTATCTTGGACAAGAAACAGTAAAGAGACCAATGTCACTGGATCATAATCCATTCTAATATATGTTTATTAATTGACTACTCTGCACTGTACTAAGCTCTCCAATTGATAAAAAAGACAGTCCCTTTCCTCATGAACAAGAGAAAACAGAAAGAGATGGGGGAAATGACCACAGATTAAGGGATCTCTTGTTCCATGAGATGCTAAGTGGCATGAGTATGAAGTTCATATCCCAATCTGAAGGCTGAAGAGTGATGTTAATCAAGACTTGAGATAACAATGCTCTCAATATGGAAGGAGCATCTAGTTGAAATCAGACAAAGCATTACATGCAGAAGGGAATGATTCTTAATAGAAGTTGTGTAAATTGTAAGAAGACTGGAAAGATAGGGAGGGGTCCAGGTTATAAAGGATTTTAAAAGGCAACAGAAGATTTATATTTGATCCTGGAAATAATAGGGAACCACAAAAAGCAGATCACTTTGACAGCTGAGTAGAGGATGGATGGGGGGGGGGGTAAGACTTGAAGCAGACAAATCAATCAGAAGCCTTTTGCAGCAATCCAGTTGTGAGATGATGAGCACCTTCACAGGGGTGATAGCAGAAGCATCAGAGGAGAGCAGAGACTTTATGTCAGAGATGCTATAGAGGTATGGGACTTACTACTGAAGTCATTCTCTAGAAGTTAGTGGGAGGACATTTTCTGATATATAACTGGTTTATTAGAAAGAACAGGACCTTACTAAACTCTGTAAAGAGTGTGCCATTTGGGGGCAGCTAGGTGGCACAGTGGATAGAGCACCTGCTCTGGAGTCAGGAGTAATTGAGTTCAAATCCTGCCTCAGACACTTAGTAATTACCTAGCTGTATGGCCTTGGGCAAGTCACTTAACCCCATTGCCTTGCAAAAACCTAAAAAAAAAAGAAGTGTGCCATTTGCAACAGAAGAAAACTAAATGACATTTATAAGAACAAAACGATGACCTTGGCCTCTTTATCACCATATTCTAGATTAAGAGTTTATGGATTAGAAAAGGGAAACAAAAGCATTGTTCTGTTAAGAGTGACAAAGTCATAGTTCTATATATGACATTAGCTTGACACTCAGTTTGACAATCTTCCTGAGTTTTATAGCCATCTAGAATTATCTATGATTTTTCTCATTAATAAAATTGTAATCCCTTTAATTAGTTTGAACCCCATCCCAATTCATGAAGTATTATTTAATGAAATGAAGGAAATTGCAAATCTACAAATATTAAGTATCTGCTATCTTCCAGACAGTGTACTAAGCTTTGGGGAATACAAACAAAGGTGAAAACTTGTCCTTGCATTCAAAGAGCTCACATTATAACAGAGGACCTCAAAATATTACTCTTAACTATATGAAATTAATTTAGTTACTTAATTCATGTCTATCGTTTGTTAATGAATGAAAATATCAATAGATATATTCAACTACCTAGAGTATTTTGGATATGATCCTGTCACATCCCATGACCTCTCCCCTTCCTGACACCATAGGGAGAGTTACTTCACTTTAAGTGATTTTTTCAATTCATAACTGCCAGAACAAACTTCCTACTTGCTTCTGCACTTTTAAAGACAATAATAATCTCTGTAGCCTCTGAGAAAATGATACTATAAAGTTACACTGACAAATCTCTTGTTATAATGATTTTTTAATTTTTTTATCAAAAATAGAATATCTTCACTTATTCCACCCTATTTTCTAGCCTATGATTTGCAAGTTACCTATCATAAAGCCAACAAGGAAGCTCTCCAGAGTTTAATACAGGAGTTAGAGAAATTTTCTCATGTCTATGTGAGAGTAAATACATTCTCCATAGGCCTACATCATTCTTAGTTTTGACAAGTAGTATAGGAACCTTCCCAGGGAACAAAAATAGTCCAACTCAAAAAATAGTCCAAAGCAACATGTTATTACACTTGTACCCCTTTTTAAAATTGAAAGCCTCATAATGATTTATATACTATTTCAAAAGAAATAATTATATACTTTTTATGCAAAGGAGAATTAAAATACACAGCAATATAAATATATTGTTCACAAGATATATGAAGTTAATATAAGAGTTTTCAAACTCCAATGTCAATTTAAAAGGCTTTTAGGCCATACCCACATGTAATTAGGATATTACATTTATATTTAGATTTTTTTCAAAATGAGTTATATACACTATCCCATTTGATCTCTTTGATGTGTTTACGAAAGAGGTAAGTGAATATTATTACCCCATTTTGTAACTTAAGGCTAATGCCTTAACTTTTCTAAGCCTAAGTTGATATCAGTTAGTAGAAAACTTGATCCATATCATTGGCACGTGAGTCTCAATTTTCTGGCTTTCTAATATATCATACAGCTCCTCTGATGCATCAAGGTTTCTAGCCATGTTACAGATTCTAGCTATGTGATACCTGAGATATCCATCATATGCAAAGATGATGATGCCGCCCTAGTTACTTTGAAGTAGTGATAGTGAATTTGTGGTGACCCATCCTAGGACCAACCCTATATGAAATCACTAAAAGCTTCTAATCTCCTTGAACTGCATACTAATTTGTTTTTGTGCATTTAGTTCAACTCAAGGATCCTCTTACACACAGTTGACTGCATTTCAGTTTGTGTGACTCCAGCCTGTAGGTCACCCTTTCCTCAACTAGTTCACTTAGTTGCTTTCCCCACCCCAACCATGATGCGAACAGATCAGGGATTAGGAAGAGACTGACAGAGTCAGGGAAGGCCTCCTCACAGGAGCAGTCTTTTGGCAGCTTTTCATTGTTGCCATAAGACCACAGTATAATAGCATACAAATTAAAATGCTTTATAAGTTTTCACAGTTTTCAAGAAATACTGAAACTAGTTAGGACCTCCTGACCTCAAGTAGAAAGATAAAAGAAAAATGCAAAAAATATGTATCACCCTTTGCCTGAACCTAATTTGAAATAGGTTAAACAAAAAACAACACATTCATGACCTTTATACACCTACTGGAAAATGCAGTTAAACTCTTAAAACTATTTCCATTCGTGATTAAATCCAGCTCATGTGAAATTAGAAGATAAAACTTTGGAACTGCATAATGTTGGACTGGTATTTAGAACAAAAAAAATCACGCAGGTTTTTTTGGTGTTGGAAATCTTTCTAAAGATTAGAAATAATAAATATCCTTTTAAACTTAAGATATATCTCCTTTCTCCCATTTCCTTAACTACTTCCTCCTAGATTTCCAACCCTGGTTTCATAGAAGATTGTGTAATGAGTTTGAGCAATTTCAGCTAATAAGAATCCAACTGTCGTTGGAAAGACTGTAGATAACTGAATTCCTATGTGACTTGTACAGGAGACTGGCTAACTAGAAAAATCATAATAGTCTTAGTTTTCTTTACTCATTTTTTCTTCTTTAATTTAACCAGGTCCCTTAATTTTATGTGGTATTTTACTTAGAACATCCTCATATAATTGATATTCTATGTCACAATAGCTATTCAGTATATAGAGAGCATATACTTTGTGCTGCTTTGTTTCCATAAGTAGGTTCTCAATTATAAAACATAAACTCAAGGCTTAAGGACATATCTATGTGAAATCCCTTTTAATCTTTCTATGCATTGTCACATAAAAGCATGTATTCTTTTGCTTCTTTCCTGTTTCCAACAAATCATACTCAGATGCTTCATCCTGGTGTGGAAGTGACCCAGGACTCTGGGCAGCTGTTCCAGCAGATCATAGAATCTAAAATATTCTAAAGCTATACATACCAGCTTCAGGTATTGATCCAGGAACAAATTTCACCAGTTTATATCACAAACAGAAATTAAATACTAGTCTTCTGCCTCAAGAATCTAGCACTCTCTCCACTAGAGCAAGAGTTCCTTCTTCAACTCCCCTTAACAGTAGCTCTCCTGTACTTACTTAAAGACCTCCTACTGTCTGGGATCTCATTTACCTTCTTGGGCTGCCCATTTCACTTTTGGTCAGTTCTGATGTTGGGATTTTTCCTTGTTTCAAGCAGAAATATGAATCTTTAACTGTACTGATTGTTCTAGTTCTGATCTCTGGAGCCAAACAAAACAAATTTTAATCTCATTTCCACATGACTGCCTTTCATGTATTTGAAGGTAACTACTGTGACTCCAATAAGTCTACTTATAAATAGAGTCAGAATGTGATAAGTGGAACAAAGAAGGACCTAGAGAAGAGGAAAGTTTGCAGTTTCAGTGATTTGGAAAGGCTTCATGATGGAAGTAGAATTTGAGTGGTTATGCAATTACAGTGAATTAGTCAGACTGTCAGCTCTTAGAGGTATGATGTTGTGAAGCTCCCTACCCATACACTTTATTCTTATACTCAGTTCATTTAGCTTTCCAAAAACACAATTTCTTCCTATATCATAGTACCTTAAATACTTTCTTGATTGCTGTTATTTAGTTCCGTTTGACTTGCACTTTATCTGTGTGTTGCTGTAACTCAAGTACATACTTCTGATCTCCTACAATTAGGAATTTATACAACTTTTTCCTATATCTCATCTCTTTTACCTGTTCCTGAGCAGAAAAGCCATTTCCATATTTTCTACTCTTATCTGGGTCTCATAACCCCTAAGATTTTTGTTGAATTTCAGGTGCCTGATATTCCACAGATAATTGGAAGTCAGGGACTAGAATTCAGAGAAAGTTCACAATTTACAAGTATGTGAATCATCTACATAGGTTGAAGAACAACAGCAACAGCAATAATAATAACTAAAGCCAGTGGAATAGATGAGGTCAATGAATGAGAGTATATGGAGACACAAGAAAAGTTTAGCAATAAAACCTTGAAGGAATGTTTAAATAAGTTCCTTGAGATCAGAAATACTAGGCTTATTTATTGTTAGGGCTCCTCCAGCATCAACACAATGACATAGCATAGTAAGAATCTAATAAAGATTTGTTGAGTCTTTTGCCAAGTCTGTTGTTTCTACCTTCACAGCAAATCATATACATTCCCTTCTTTCCAGTCACAAAATCTAATACAGGTCCTCATTACCCTATACCTTGACCATTGCAGCAGCCTCCTAGGTTGATCTCAGTGCAACAGTTCTCTTCCCATTCCAGTCCATCCCTTCACAGCTGCCAGAATGATTTTCCTGCTTGGTTGATTCTTGTCTTCCATTATTAAGGAAGACCAAAATGACTTCTCTATGTTAGAGACAAGTTATAATGTCTGACTGTGGCTGATGAGACCAATATGAGCTCACAATTCTCTACCACAGGTTAGGCGCAAATAGTCCATGTGAACACCTGGGGTGTATTCTCTAAAATTACTCATCTAATGTTTCCTTTGAGCTGCTTAGTTCTGCCTTGCTCATATAGCACAGCACCCCTCTCTAATGAGGGCATACCATGCTGGGTAGTACTTTGCCAGTGTCTCTCTTAATACACAATCCCAAAGTTCTTAAAAGAGACTTTCAGAATCTTCAGGGATTTTCCTGAAGCACCTCTATGTCCCCCAACTTTGCAATAAAATCCAATGGCTCCCTAGTTTTTCCAGATCAAATATGAAATCTTTTTTTAAGGGTTTTTAAAGCCCTTCACTGGTCTCTTCCAACTTTGCAGTCTCTCCCCTTAGTCAGTTATTCTTCTATACTGCCTTCTTCCTCATCCTCACACATAATATTCCCCCCAACTCAGTTCCTTTCATAGATTGTCTCTTATTCTTGGAATGCTGCCCCTCCTCATTTCCACTTCCTGACTTCCCTAATTTCCTTCAAGATTCTGTTGCCAAAGGCCTTCACCCCTCATGCCTCTTTTTACTGGTCAGTCAGGTCTTCCCTTTGAGATTATCTCCCATTTACACTATATATCTGGCATGTACATAGTTTATCTGCATGTTTTCTTCCCCAGTACAATGTGAATCTCTTGTATCTGCTTTGTTGTTCTTGGATCCCCAGTTCTTAGCTCTGAGTAAACACTTAGAAAAACATTATTGATTGACTAACAAATTTATAATAAATGAAATTGGGCCAATTTTGAGATCTTTTCTAGCAACACTCTGAGCAACAAGATCTAAGAAATCAAATGAAGAGGATAAGCCAGAGTTGAATATTAGCTGAATAGGAATCAAAGAAGGTCAGAGGGATGGTATAGGCTAAATTTATGGCTAGGGAATTTTTGAAGTAGTTAGCTATTAGATTAAGACTAAGGAAGGGGTTAAAGTGAAGCCAGATTCAGGTGAAGGGAGAAGAAGGGAATTGAAAAGAGAGGATAGTCTGGAAGAAGATGGACTTAAAATGATGAGGAAGGCAAGGAGTGGGTTTAGGGTGAGGGAGTTGGAGTGGCAGAGGGATATGCAATTTTTGAATTCAGGATTTTGGAGCATATGATGCCATATAATGGTCAGTTCTAAAGAGTGACTCTGTTAATGTATAGCTGTAATAGAGTAGAGATAGAGCTCTTCAAAAGAGGGTAGCTAGGTCAAAATGTAATTACCATAAATATTCAATTATGGGAGAATGACAGCTATTTTAAGGAAGAAAAGAAAACTAAGGGCAGCACCAGCCCTGGAGTCTAGTATTTGAATTCAAATCCTGACTGTGTGACCTTGGGCAAGTCACTTAACCCCATTGCCTTGCAAAAAAACAACAAAAAAAGAAAACTAAAGTCAGAATTGTGGCTATAATTCTGAGGATCAGGGGATATGATCTGATGACCTAAACTTTGAAGAAAGAAGCATTATTGTGAGATGGTAGCATTTTGGAGGACTATTAGAGAGCAGAACATATTTCTGGTCTTGTGAATAAAATAGAATAGGTGGATGAAAAGCCTCTCAAAGGAAAGACAGACAAAAACAAATAATATTCAACTTGATTCTGAACATAAGTTTTTCGAAGCACCATAACACTGAATCAATTTGTTTCACTTTTCTTTTTTTTCCTCTAGAACTAGATCATGAAGAAAATGATGAATTTTTCTGCCCTGTGAAAACACCAACTGGACTAGTAGGCATAGCAGCTGCTTCTCAACCTGTTCCAGAGATGCCCACCACCCTCCAGAATATTTCCCTCAAACACTTAGGAACTGAAATACAGTAAGTGTTTAGGGAATTGGGATAACTAATCTATATGTTGGTACCTTCTAATACTGCAGAAAATGGCATTATAGGTTTATGTTAACTGAGCTTTACAATGGCAGTTGGTGGTTCAATGGAGAGAGCACTGACCTGGAGTCAGGAGAGTCTGAATTCAAACCTTTCCTCAGATGTTTACTAGCTCTGTCACCTTGGGCAAATTATATAACCTCCGTTTGCCTCAGTCTCTTCATCTGTAAAATGGCAATAAAAATATTGTTGGAGTGTTAAATGAAGTAATCAAAACATGTAGTGTCCAGTGCATAGTGCTATGTAAATCTATCATTATTATTATTATTATTATTATTATTATTATTATTGCTTTCATTTGTTAAAGAGTTTTTCTAAGTCTCAATAGACAAAGTATCAAAACTGCAATGCATT